>NC_054709.1:5789972-5835891 GCF_016097555.1 Gigantopelta aegis
TGATGACCCGGACGTCAAAGAAATACTATCCAAGTAATGTTAATGCATGGCCTCGCTGGTGCTGTGGTTAAGCCATCGGACATAATGCTGGTAGGTACGCAGCCCGGTACCGGCTCTCACCCAGAGCGAATTTTAACAACTCAATGGGTAGATATAAGACTACTACACCCTCTTCTCTCTCACTAACAACTAACCACTAACAACTAACCCACTGTCCTGGACAGACAGCCCAGATAGCTGAGCTATGTGCCCATGACAGCGTGCTTGAACCTTAATTGTATATAGTCACAAAAATAAGTTGAAATGAAAACGAAATTCATTGCTTTGACTGGGCAATAATTTGTATACCCCTCCCCGGGATGTTACCATGGGAATCGGGTTTAGTGACGCCGGAATAGGAACAAACTCATGGGTCCACTGTATAAAACTTAAAAGCATCGGTGCTCAAGACTGGTATATCAAAAGCCGTGGTATATTCTGTCCTGTCTGTTAGAATGTACATACAAAAGATTCCTTGCTTTTATTGGAAAAATGTAGTAGGCTTCCTCTGAATTCTGTGAAATTTTTTTTATCAAATGTTTCATATGCCGATGATTAATTAATAAATGTACTCCAGCCTTGGTGGTTATATTATAAAACTTTTAGTCTAGACTCGAGACTAATATAGTCCGAGACACTGGTGTCATGACAACGCCATACAAATTGTATGTGTGTGACGTCATTAGAAATCGAGTCTAGTCTTATAAGCACTGTCCTGATAGTGTGTGTTGCCGCCGAATAACAGTTAAAGAGTTAAAAGTTTGCTTTGTTTAAGGACACCACTAGATCACATTGATTTATTAATCATCGGCTATAGATCCTTTTTCACAAAATTCAGGATCCATCTCCAACCCACAGCTAATGTTTTATTTAACGACGAACTCAGTACATTTTATTTACGGTTATATGGCGTCGGACATACATTTTAGGACCACACAGATAATGAGAGAGGAAACCTGCTGTCGCCACTTCATGGGCTACTCTTTTCGATTAGCAACAAGAGATCTGTTATATGCACTATCCTATATACAGGATAGCACATACCACGGCCTTGGATGTACCAGTCGTGGTGCACTGGATGGGCCCACTGACGGGGATCGATCCCAAACCGACCGCGCATCTAGCGAGCGCTTTACCGCTGGGCTACGTCTCGCCCATTCACTCTTTCATTTCATTTCAACTTATTTTCGTGCTCATATTCAATTAAGGTTCAAGCACGCTGTCCTGGGCACACCTCTCAGCTATCTGGGCTGTCTGTCCAGGACAGTGGGTTAGTTGTTAATTATTAGTGTTTAGTGAGAGAGAAGACGGTGTAGTGACCTTACACCTACCCACTGAGTCGCTAAAACTCGCTCTGGGTGGGAGGCGGTACCGGGTTGAGAACCCTGTACCTACCAACCGTATGTCCTATGGTTTAACCACGACACCACCGAGGCCGGTCCCATCACTCTGTAGAATTAATGCACTTATGAGTCACTGTCAAAACGGTGATGATATCAGAGTGGAATCAACTGCCCTACCCACCACCCGCCACACCACCCGCCACACCACCCCAGTGTTGGAGCAAACCTTCGCATTCGGATGAACACGATGGAGACATTCGTGAAACATTAGCCGGCCTGAAACATTCTCAACGTGTATTTCCATCATTCTACTCACATTTGTAGTTGTAATCGATATAAAAATGTGCAGCGATTCATTTGGAATCCTACAAATCTGTTTAGCAGAAATGCTAATATGAATGAAAGTTATTATTCAGATTCGGGCATCTTCGTTTAAATCGTGCAAACACCAGCTGCCTAACCCCACCCTAACTCACCCTCACTAATCAAGAAGGAGTTTGTTTTGTTTAACGACACCACTATTGATTTGTTAATCATCGGCTGTTGGATGTCAAACATTTGGTAATTCTGACATATAGTCTCACAGAGGAAACCCACTCTGTTTTTCCGTTAGTAGAAAGGAATCTTTTATATGCACCATCCCACAGACAGGAAAGCACATACCACAGCATTTGATTTGATATACCAGTCGTGGTGCACTGGCTTGAACGAGAAATAGCCCAATGGGCTCACCGAAGGGGATCGATCCTAGACCGACCGCGCATCAAGCGAGCGTTTATTTATATCTTTATTTATATTTCTGTGTGTATACTGATGAGTTGTAAAGGTAAAAGTTAATAAAGAATTGAATTGAAACCACTGGGTTACGTCCCGCCCCTTTCACTAATGAATAACATCTGATACGGGCAGATAGCCCAGATAACTGAGGTGAATACCATTAATAACGTGCGTTAACCTTAAGTTCATACAAATACAACAATAAATATTTAACAAATTGCTTGAAAACTGCAAGAGAAATAGAAAGAAATAAATGTTTTATTTAACGACGCACTCAACACATTTTATTTACGGTTATATGGCGTCAGACATATGGTTAAGGACCACACAGATTTTGAGAGGAAACCCGCTGTCGCCACTATATGGGCTACTCTTCCGATTAGCAGCAAGGGATCTTTTATTTGCGCTTCCCACAGGCAGGATAGCACAAACCATGGCCTTTGTTGAACCAGTTATGGATCACTGGTCGGTGCAAGTGGTTTACACCTACCCATTGATCCTTGCGGAGCACTCACTCAGGGTTTGGAGTCAGTATCTGGATTAAAAATCCCATGCCTCGACTGGGATCCGAACCCAGTACCTACCAGTCTGTAGACCGATGGCCTACCACGAACGCCACCGAGGCCGGTTCAAGACAAATAGAGTCTTGAAGCAACTGCGAACACAGACAGACAGACAGACAGACAGACAGACAAATTACAGACACAGACAAATATATGGATCAAGATGTAAATAGCTGAGTGATTTATTCTCTATAGGGGTTGATAACACTAAAACATTTAAACAAATCAACCCTCCCCCCCCCCCCCCCCCCCCCCCCATAACAACAGCAACAAGACAAGCAAACAAACAAACAAACATAAAAACACGAGCCCAGTAGTCAAGCGCGGGCTTCATGCGCGGTCCATTTAGGATCGATCCATGTCGGCGGGCCCATTGAGCTACTTCTTGTTCCAGCCAGTATATCACGACCGGTATATCAAAGGCCGTCTATGGGTGGTGCACATAAATGATCATTGCAACTAATGAGAAAATCTAGCGGGTTTTCTCTCTAAGACTATATGACAAAATTACCAAAGATTTGACATCTAATAGCCGATGATTAATACATTATTGTGCTCTAATGGTGTTGTTAAACAAAACAAACGTTAACTTCTTAACTTTAACAATTTAATATTTTTTTCAAATTCTTTAAACTTTTCGAATACACCATTTTAAATTTCTTCAAATTCATTCAACTTTTCAAATAGTATTATTACTAAACATTTTTGAAAGTTTTATTTCCATTTCTTTGGCACATTAAACTATTTGAAAGTAACAGAACTAATGCATAACACATCGCTACTAATGCTGGTATCGCGTAGTATTAAAACCTTACCTTTTAGCGAACTCGTTGTCAAGTGACTATTTCTTGGAGCGCACCAACACGAAGAGAAAATGTGCTCGCGCGTGTCAATTTATAGCACGTTAGAGTAGGCGGGGCAAAGATCTCCTTTTCTCTCATCGTTCGGGAAAAATAATCCATGTCCTTGGATTGGTGGCGAGTGGAACAAAGTACCCATTCATAGTTATTTTTGGAAGGGTATAAATTGAAAATTCTGTCTCACGGTCTCCATGTGTCACAAATCACAAATGTGATAACAGAAACACTTTTCACACCACCAAACACGTATGGATTTGATTTTAAGCGTGAACTTAATAAAACTATCGATAGCCTCAATTGCATAACACTTGATTAATTTTAAAACAAAAGCGTTTGGTAAAATGTATCGTCGACAACAATAAATTAATATACACTAAAATGTTAAGACGATTTTTTTTTTGCTAGCACTTTTTCTTTCTTTTCAAATGGCTGTGATGGGCGTTAGTCCGCCATAAACTATGTGGGCACTTGTTGTAGGGTATCCACGAATACTCAAGTACTCGGCACGGGCTGCGTCTAGCAAGACTCGAGTCCGTTCAAAGGACTCGAGTATCCGTTTAAGGAAGACACTCTCATTTAATTATATTTGTGTACCCGGTAAGTCATTTTGCCATATGCTTGCCTCCGGTTACATTATAGGGCTTTGAAACATGGGGGGAACATAAAAGTCGAATATGTGGAATGCAATACAATGACATGATTTGGGATCCATGCTCAGCGCTAGAATTAAGATACATGATGCCATTTGACTTTATTCTTTAGTCTCATTATCATCTAAATGTCGGGTACTCTGGTCCGGGTCGAGTGTGACCCTCGAGTACTCGAGTCCGAACTTGCTCTACTGTGGAGATACAGTGAATGCTGTAACAGAAAACACACCACTTGTATTACAATCAGTATTCCACCATCCACTTAGCTTGTGTTCATTTGATCAGCCCGAGCATTTCTTTACTTTTTCTATAGACACCCCCCCCCCCACACACACACACATACATTAAACCCCCCCAAACAACAACAACATACAACAAAACAAACAAACAAAAAGAAAAAAATACACAAAAACTAAATCAAAACAAACAAACAAAAACAAAAACAAACAAAAAGTACAAAAACGACAAAATCAAAAGGTGTACATAGGGAGGAAGATTTTAAAACCTCAGAACCTGTGAGTTATTTCTTTATTGGTGGATACTTTGTAATAAATGAACCTAGAAGATGATAACTCGGGTAATTCTTCTCTCTCACTAACCACTAACAACTAACCCATTGTCCCGGGCAGACAGCCCAGATAACTGAGGTGTGTGCCCGGTACAGCGTGATTGAACCTCAATTGGATATAAGCATGAAACTAAGTTGAAATGAAATGAAAGGGTAGGTATAAGATTACTACAATATATATATATATCTATCTATCTATCTATCTATCTATCTATCTATCTATCTATCTATCTCTCTCTCTCTCTCTCTCTCTCTCTCTCTCTCTCTCTCTCTCTCTCTCTCTCTCTCTCTCTCTCTCTCTCTCTCTCTCTCTCTCTCTCTCTCTCAGTTTCGAAAAAAATCCACATATTATGTTAGACGCCAAACAGGGGCGTAGGCTTGGGGGGGGGGGGTTGGACGACCCCCCCCCCCCCCTCCCCTCCGAAGCAAATGGTCCGCTTCCAGAACTAAAACATACATGTTTATACATATGGAGTTTCTGGTGGTGCAAAAACAAAATAGAAAAGGTCCACTTGGTTCATATTCGACCCCCCCCCCCCCCCCCCCCCCCCCCGGGTCCAGCTCTAGTTTAAAATAATACACAGAGGAGTCGTTAAACAAACATTCCTTTTTTTGCCTCTGAGTCTCAAATCCAGGTCTACCTTGTTCAGCCATCCATGTAGATCAATTATAATCTATTTAAATGTCAACAGCCGCCCCGGTGTGTTACTGCTGTTTGCCAAAGGACAAAATATTTAGACCAGTGTATGCAATAGAAGTGCTTGATCTCGCTATATACACCCATCCACCCCTTACGTACATGCAATACAAAACATTAAAGATGCTATGTCAAAGTTGCAGTAATGACGGTTCCCGCCAAAAATATATTTATTAATTTTTGCTTTGAAATATAAAGTTTATATTAACTATGTGACTATAATTTTTTTTTACAACCTATTAATTCTATTTTTGGGTGGGTTTTTTTTGTGTAGAAACACAACTATTTTAGCGGGAATCTTGAATGTGTCATACGCAGTAACTACTGACGTAACTGTTTTATGTGTACACATTCAAAATACCAAATTTACCCAGAATTTGTTGCTTTCAACTGACAAAAGAAACAAAGATGGTGGTCGTCCAGTGCAAGACGTTTAAAAATTATTATTCTAGAGTTAATTGTAGAAAGATTATACGTGGGATCTATTAATTTGTAATTATTTATTCCAAATATATGTGAAAATAAAGAAATATTGTAGTTTAAATTTTGACATAGCACCTTAATGTACATAGCAAAACAAAATCAAATTAATTACGTTTCTTTACTGTAAACAAACATTTTCATTACTGTTCCAAAAACTAATTCTTAGTGTTTCCTCTGTACAAAGTATTTTCTGAAAATAATGTCGTTATAGAGGAGAAAGACGTCTATTCTAGAGATTGTGTCTCGACGTTCCAGTTTGGGGCGGGACGTAGCCCAGTGGTAGAGCGCTCGCTTGATGCGCGGTCGCTTTGTGATCGATCCCATTGGGCTATTTCTCGTTCCAGCCAGTGCATCACTACTGGTATACCAAAAGGCCGTGATATGTGCTGTCCTGTCTGTGGGATGTTGCATATAAAAGAACCCTTGCTGCTAATCGAAAAGAGTAGCCCATGAAGTGTCGACAGCGGGTTTCCTCTCTCAATATTTGTATGATCCTTAACCATATGTCCGACGCCATACAACCGTAATAAAATGTGTTGAGTGCGTCGTTAAATAAACCATTTCCTTCCTTTCTTCTAATTATGATCTTTTTAATTTTACTGTTGGTTTTTTGTTGGGTTTTTAAAAATATTTTTTTAGTGAATGTCACAGATGGACGAGAGATTGACTATCAGTAAGACATATTGTCCAAGAAACAAGTCAAACAACAAAACATTTCAACAAATTTATATACAAAATATAAATATACACAATGACGATTTCACTCCAAACATCACTACCCCAACCTTAAATTAAACCCTCCCAAAAAACTGTATTCTGGTGTCCATAGTAAACCAGTCTGAGCCAACTAGCTTCTAGTCAATGTTCGAGCCTTAGTTAAATAATCATTTTAAACCAGTTCAGTTTGTATCAGTATAAACTCATCTGAAATTCACTGTCATTGCGAATACTATCAATATATTGATGACGACCAGACACTAGCACATCTTGGATGGTTGGCTGTTGACATCTCTTGCAGATATCCTAATAACAGTCCGCCACCACGCTAGTCTGTAGACATCTCTTACAGATGGTTCTCCTACAGTTCCGCTGGTTACATCTGTGTCATCCCTCACACCCAGTTATAGCTCACATGGCTATCATAGCTCTCGTAGCTCACATACTTCTCATGGTTCTGGCTCACGCTCAAACCCAAAGGTTCTCGTGGTTCTGGCTCACGCTCAAACCCAAAAAGCTGAAACAAAAATGTCTACAAATAGGCTCACTTAATATAATTATGGCAATAAAATACCACCTCATTATCAAGCCCGTCTGACACTTATAAAAACTATTGTAACACCATAAACCAAATTAACCTTAACCCCTTGTTTTGTACCATATTTACTCCTGGTGCACAACAACACAAATTACGCTTAACCCTCTAATATGGTCAGTTACACAACCGAAAACATACACTATACACACACCCAGGTACCCTATAACAAAGTAAAACTACCTAAGTTATAGCACCTGATTATGCACTAATATACAACACCACTTACATGTATATCTAAATACAAACAAATAAACAACCCTATTAATAATCACCACAAACAAATTACAATTAACTAAATTGCCCTGTATTTGAGTCTTGGGGGAAAATATAGTCAAACTATCTGTCCAAAAGACTAAACCACATACCTCCTAAGAGCCATTTCCCAGTCAACTTGCCTGCTGGAAACCTTCTTGGCAAATGCCCTGATGAACAGACAGGTGTCATTTACCTTTCCCACAGCCTGCATGCTTTTTACCTGCAGCTTAATTTCCCACTGAAGAAACTCAATATACTGCTCATAAAAAGTTATGACAACGTTTTCACAATTTACCCAGTATGCTCATGCTCTACCAGATATGAACAAAATATTGGGCATTTATTATATAAACCCCCTCTAACATCATAAAATACATGAAACTAATCTTTTCTGTGACAGTGAATAGTCTATCATAACTCTGCGTAGATTTGCTCATTACAATTTTATTATTTATAATGGTTGTATATGCTGCATTTTATTGTTTGTGTTTAACGACACCACTAGAGCAGATTGATTTATTCATCATCGGCTGTTGGATGCTAAACATTAGAAAATGTTGACTCGTAGTCTTCAGTGGGAACGCGCTACATGTTTTAGTTAGCAGCACGGAATCTTGTATATGCAGTATCCTACAGACAGGACAGTACATGCCACTGCCTTTGATATACCGGTCGTGGGGCACTGGTTAGGACGGGGGAAAAAAGCACAATCCACCGAAGAGGTTCGATCCTGTGAACTGAGATAGATGAAATGTGGTTTACAGTACCACGAATTAACTTTGTATCTTTCTATCAGTATATTTATTTAGTTACACGCGTGTAAGAAAGACGTGTTTTATTTAACAACGCACTCAACACATTTTATTTACGGTTATATTGCGTCAGATTTATGGTTAACGACCACACAGATATTGAGAGTGGAAACCCGCTGTCGCCACTTCATGGGCTACTCTTTCCGATTAGCAGCAAGGGATCTTGTATATGCATCATCCCACAAACAGGGTAGTACTTACCACGGCTTTTGATATACCAGCCGTGGTGTACTGTCTAGAACGAGAAATAGCCCAATGGGCTTACACGCGTGTAAGAAAATAATTAAAGTTTTGTAAATTCTGTAACATATATAATAAAATATACAACAGAAATAGCAAAACACATAGTAAAATAGCCTCATCGCTTTAAATTATTCTTAATATCTTCAGCGGCGATAAAATGTATTAAAAAAAACACGTTGCATACAAACAAACATAAACTTTTGTCCTCAAATAGCGGGAACTTGTAAAACGATAATATAAATTTGGGTGGTACTCTGTTTATTTCTCTCTTTAAAAGAACCCCACGAAAACCACCGTTTTAAAATTCAAGACATCCCGGACAGTTATCGCGCTGTTTTGTTTGATGTACATGGCAATAGGTGAACGCCCATCTATTAAAAACCTCTTTTTTTGTGCTGTCCCTCTTCTATAAACTAGGTGTGCTTCTCTACCAACTACTAAAAACATCGTTAATTCGTTATAGTTGAATGACTATGTATCGATAACAATCAGTTCACATATTCCAGTAGGTCGGACAGAAATCCGCTGAATATTGTGTACTGATAACTGTAGTACGGGCATAGAAAACGAGAGATATGTTGTTGATATCAGTGGCGACATTGCGGTGTGTGTGTGTGTGTGTGTGTGTGTGTGTGTGTGTGTTTTCTCTTTCTTTCTTTCTCTTTCTCTCTCTCTGTGTGTGTGTGTGTGTGTGGAGAGAGAGAGAGAGAGAGAGAGAGAGAGAGAGAGAGAGAGAGAGAGAGAGAGAGAGAGAGAGGAAGAGGATAAAGAGAGACATACAGAGAGAGGGAGAGAGAGAGAGAGAGAGAGAGAGAGAGAGAGAGAGAGAGAGAGAGAGAGAGAGAGAGACGAAACATGCTCTTAATTTCTTTTCGCCTGTGGCGATATTAATTGTATTAGAGAGCCGTGTGCAGCCCCAATATGCACTTAGACTAGATGGGGACTTTGTTACGTAATACCTCCGCGCGACGGTGGTCGAGCTGTTCCCAATACACACCCAGACCAGTTGCGGAGGCCATGTGGCCAGTAGTTACGTAATACCTCCGCGAGTTCTGTTTTACGACCGGGGATTTTTAGCGATTGGCGACAGCTAGTCTGACCATCTAAGAAAAAATATGCCGTCTTGGTCGCTGTGGAAATATCACTTGTAGGTATTCGGTACCGCCTTGTACCCCCCAGGCGATATTCGGTTTTGTAATAAATAGATAGGATTTTAGAGATATCGGGAAGAAACAAAAGGAAGGCTCTCAGGGAACGTTAGTCCGTTTGGACTTGGTAAATATATATTTTTCTGCTCTGTTGTATAACCTTGATGTGATTGATGTGACTTTAAATATTTTAATACTGTATTATACCAATATTATTTAGACAGTGTTTCCGGTAAACTGACGAAGTAAATTGTAGGCTTCACTGTCTAAAATTATTAAAGATTAACCAGTCATCCTAGAGGACCTAGGCAAACTGTAGGTTATTATCTTTATGGTGATATGTACCAGTATTAAGTCTGTATTACAAGGTTACCGAATGAGTAGTTAAGGGTTAATTAAAAATTAACCAGTTAGGAATAGAGTTGTAATTCCTTTATTAATTAAGTTCCCCTGGAAGCGTTTCTCAATTATCACACGTGTGTGTGTGTGTATCACGGTGAAGTGATTAGAATATTGTGTAAACTAGACACCTAGTGATTAACTAATTAAGTGATTAGTTCTGGGTTGTTATTATTATTGTTGTTGTTAATTAATTAACTGCGGCAAATATATTTTTCAGCTTACGGTTAATACAGATTCCAAAGTGTATTGTGTTTTGTTGTGTTTTCTAGTGAACTAAACGTGTTTGATAGATTGGTGGTTTCTCATCAGGTAGAGTCATATACCGAGTTACGGGAGTTGTTGATCTTACAGAACATTAAGAATGGATTACCAGTTACCTTACGTATTCATTTAGAGGATCGTGATATCAAAAAAATAGAGGCGGCAGGCATAGTGGCACATGATTACGTGTTAATACACAAAGCTCAGGCAGTACAGGGTAGCTCTATTCAACAGGGTGATAACAAGAAATTTCAGCCAGGTTTTTCCCGGGAAAGTAACTATCGGGGAGAGTCATCTAGTTGGTCAGCGAGTCAGGCAAGGAATGCACCTGGTGGGCAAAGTAAGGATAAGCCTGCATTATCAGCCAATGCACGAACTTTTCGTCCACATTGCAGTTACTGTAAAAAGGATAACCATCTTGTCGGGGACTGTTTTAAAAGGAAACGCGATAATGCGCAAGTGGTCGGTTTAGTGAGGTCAGCTCCGTTAGCGAGAGAGTTAATGGTTAGTCCCATGGCAGAGAAAGTAAACCCGTATGTGTCCACTGGTATGGTCTGTGATGTGAAACAAGAATTGAGTCCTAAGGCAATATCAATCTATCGAGATACCAGGTGTAGTCAGTCACTGATAATGCAAGAGTGTTTAGCTGGTACTGAGAATTCAGATACAGGACGTAGTTTGGCTTTAACCTCAGTTACTGGAGAAAATATGGTTGTCCGGTTACATAACGTTTTCATGTGTTCGAAGTTTGTGACGGGACCAGTCGTTATGGGTGTTCTGGAGGACTTGCCTGTTGAAAACATAGGAGTTTTGTTGGGTAATGATTTGACTAGTCAGTGTTGTCAGCCGAAATGTGACCAATTGTTAATTAAAGACAGCCCTTTACCAATAGAAGAGAGTGAGGTTGATGAGATTAGATATCCTGCGTGTGTAAAGACTAGGGCTATGGCCAGAAGGGTAACACGAGACCCAGAGGATATTTGTGATTTGTCTGATACGTGTGTGAGCCATGAAATTGGAGTGGATGAGGTTATCAGTAAAATGGTAGATAGGTCAACTGAGGAACTAAATGTGGTGGAACCTGCTGATCTCCCACAGAGGGGAAATGAACCAGTTGTGTTTGATAGAGGGGCCTTACCTTGTAATAGACAAGAGTTAGTTCTAGTGCAGGGGGCTGATCCCAATTTGTTGGCAGCTCACACTACCTTGTTAACTGAAGGTGAGATGGAGGATCAGAGGTCAGGTTATTATATGGACAAGGGAGTATTGATGAATAAGAGAGTTCGAGATAGGAAGGCTAGGAAGGAACCGAGCCATGCTCAGAGCAAAATAAAATCAGTGTTTGATAGGAAGGCTAGGAGTCGGGAATTTAAACCAGGGGATAAGGTGCTGCTGTACCTTCCCATTAAACGGGGTTCATTGCAGAACAGGTATTTCGGGCCCTATGTTGTGCACAAACGGGTTAATGAGACAGGGTATGTGATAAACACTCCTGATAGGGTTAGGAAAAGTAGGTATTGTCACATCAATTTGCTAAAAGGTTATTTTGACAGACTGCCGATAGTTCCAGTATTACCTGTCCAAATTGAGAGTCACTCAATTTCCTGTGATGACGTCAAGACTGCAGAGATCAAATTAACCAACAGCCAGATTCTAGCAGACTTGAGCCCCCAGCGAGCAAAGTTGACTACATTGATACAAGACAATGTTTCCATTTGTCAGGACCGTCCAACGGTTACCAACACCTTAATCCAGGATGTGCGCTTCGAACCCATCGCTACACCGGTTCGACAGCATGCCTATCGAAGAAAACCTGGAAAACGTGCGGCACTGAAAAAGAAGGAAACGAAGTTCCAGTGGTCAGATGAATGCGAGAAGTCATTCAACCGTCTCAAGCAGATGCGCTCCTCGTCTCCCGTGATGGCAGCACCAGACTACCGAATGCCTTTCAAGCTGGCTGTGGATGCCAGTGACGTGGGAGCTGGAGCTGTGCTGTTCCAAGAAGACGAAAATGGACTGGACCATCCTCTAAGTTTCTTCTCCAAAAAGTTTGACAAACACCAGGTGAACTATTCCACTATAAGAGAAGGAAGCTTTGGCCATGGTACAAGCTCTGAAGCATTTTCAGATCTACGTGAAATCGGCAGTGCATCAAGAGGTGGTCTTTACTGATCATAATCCGCTTACCTTCATTCACAGAATGAAAGCCACCAACCAGAGAGTTTTGAGATGGAGTCTTCTTCTGCAGGAATTCCCAATTACCATTGAACATATCAAGGGCACATCCAATGTAATCGCTGATGCCCTGTCCCGAAGTTGAACGTTATGATAATGAGTTGAAATTCTTGATTTCTGTTTTGTTTTTATATATTTTATTGTATACCAGGGACTCAGAGACTCAGTGTGATTACTGGTAGTCACCTTATTACTATGTGTTGTAAATGCCCGGATGCGTCGGTTAACGCACATTTGTTTTAATGTAGTATATTTCCCTATTCCTAGAGTAGAGGAAATATCCTTTTTGAGGTGGGTGTGTGTGACGGAACATGCTCTTAATTTTGTTTCGCCTGTGGCGATATTAATTGTTTTAGAGGGCCGTGGGCAGTCCCAATATGCACTCAGACCGTGGTGGGCACTTTGTTACGTAATACCTCCGCGCGACCGTACCCTCTAATACACACCCGGAACCAGGTGTGGAGGCCATGTGGCCAGTAGTTACGTAATAACTCCGGTAGAATGGTTTATGACCGGGGGATTTCTGGCGAACTGGCGACTGTATGTCTGGTCATCTAAGAAAATATATCGACTCTGGGAGTGGTGGAAATTCACGATAAGATTCGGTCGTGCGTACTGTCTCCGGACCAGTCTGGGATTTTATAATAAATAACTAGGATTTTAGATTTATCGGGGAGAAACATATTGGAAGGCTACCAGGGAACGTTAGTCCGTCTGGACTGGTAAATATATATTTTCTGCTCTGTTGTATAACCTTGATGTGATTGATGTGACTTTAAATATTATAATACTGTATTATACCCATATTATTTAGACAGTGTTTCCGGTAATCTGACGAAGTAAATTGTAGGCTTCACTGTGCTAAAATTATTAAAGCTTAGCCAGTTTGGAAATTATTAGGTCGTAACAAACGTGACAGGGATGAGCGCTCAAGACTATGCGCTAGCTGGGTCGGATACAGAATTTAGTTTTTAAAAAGGTCACAGAATTCTAAAAAGGTTCGTCCTAGTTTGTCGAATACAAATGAGCCTTATTCATAGTTCAGGGCACTTGTCCTTGCAGTTCGGTACAACTTATTTTCGAGGGCAGTAACCTTAAAGATCGGTATAGTCTTTATATGACACAGCAGTATCACTAAATGAAAGGACACACACACACACACACACACACACACACACACACACACACACACATATATATATAATATAATATATAATTAAAAAACGTATTACGAAATCTGGAAATATGTTTACAGCATATTATGTTTTATAAACAAATAGAATTATATTCATTATATTTATACCTTTCGGCAAAGGCTTCTAGAATAAGAAAAAGATGGAAAAATATTGAGCAGGTTTTATTGTCATAAACGTTTCAAACAATATCTGTAAGTTTGTATAATATTCATGGATATATTTTTTCTCTAAATGTGACAATCATAGTTTTGTGTAGATGTACTGTATGTACTTACATATGTGAATGCAAGATCGAATAAAAATGAAAATGAAATTAAAAAATATATATATTTTTAAAAGTAATGTTTGAAAACTCAAAAACATTTTCCATAATTCGAAGTATGTTACATGTATTAGTACTCGCAAATAAGTATAACTTGCGCATATGATATACCAACA
This sequence comes from Gigantopelta aegis, assembly GCF_016097555.1. Classification (NCBI taxonomy): domain Eukaryota; kingdom Metazoa; phylum Mollusca; class Gastropoda; order Neomphalida; family Peltospiridae; genus Gigantopelta; species Gigantopelta aegis. Next base: position 5,804,258 of record NC_054709.1, read on the forward strand.
AAATTTTCTGTTAAGACATTCTGTACTGGAATTTGATAATAATAATAACAATAGTAACAAAAATAACAATAATAATAATAATAATTCAACTATAAAAATTTGATATTTGCGTTATATAAATTATCTTGTTATTATATACTTTTAAGTTTGTGCCTTTTTGTCAATAATGTTGCAGGTGCGAGTACATATGGTGCGGGGTTGGGTGACGTAGTCTAAACACCCCTCTTCAAATTTCAAATTCAAATTCAAGCAAATTTCTACTTGCCACAGTCTACACCTCCCCACCCCCTGCATAACTTACTGAACATGTGCCAACCATCCCATCAGGAACATAACATATATTTACATTTATACAATTGTTAACAATTAAGACCCTTTTAGAAGTAAAACTGTTGATGATGTAAAACAATAAACGCTAAGTCGCCACTGATTGAAGTTCTTGTCATTAATTAATAGTAGAAGAAGAAAACACTTGACAACTATGTTAGCTTGTCCGTGTTATTTTTACATTATTTAGTTTCATGTCCGATTCATGAGGACTGAGTTATTACGGCATACTACGATCATATATGCGATATTCACACTGTAAACGTTTATCACATGCGCTTGCATTTTTTAGTTTAAACGCGTTATTTTCCCGATTTACAGTATGCACGTCCGTTTACAAATGCATACATGCATTATGTACCAATGTGATTGGTTTGATGGAATAAAGTTTGAATTGAATTGAACAGTTGAATTGGACTAGACTGTTCCACTAATGCTATAGGGGTTTGCTTAATTAGTCCCTAAACTGACTGTGTAAAAACTGGGAATATGCAGGTGTGTAACAAATGGGATGTGTAACAAATGGGAGATAACCGGTTATTTTGCCCGAACGTGTCCATTGCCCCCACCCCCGGCACCCACCTCCACCCGTCTCGTACGCGTATGGTGTTCCTAACGCCCCCAAAAAACGCAGACTCAACGCAGACGGATGCGTCTCGTGTGCGCCTACCTGCGATGCATTCCTGCGATCCACTGACGATTTCTTTTATTAATTAATTTATTTATACTTTACTCTAGGAAAAATAACAAAGATTAAATGTAATTTATTAATACATTTTAAAACATAATAAACTTTATTTAAAACATTATGTACAATATACTATTACGATATAAATCTTTCTTATTTCACAATTGTTTGTTTTAATTATTATTATTAGGCATAGTACAATGAATGCAATAATTTATATGTTTTAATTTCATCTATATATTTAGAAATGTCATTAATTACACATGCCTAGTCTTTGTTTCAAAGATGAGCAGTTGAAAACTATTTGTGTTGAAAGATTTACATGTTAGTCATTTTTAATGGTCGGGTCTGTTTTCACAGTTCTATTCATCACTGAAACCAATAATTGTTAATTGTTAAACTGTCAGTTGGAGAGGCCATTTCGAAAGGCATGTTACTGAATAGACAGATGATTGGATAATATAAAAATGTGAACGCATCGCAGACGCAAGTAGGCGCACACATGCGTTTTTAGACGGATGCGGCAGAAGACGGATGCGTTTGTGCGTCTAAAATCAAACATTTTTGATATTTGAAAAATCGTAGCAGCGCTAAAAAACGCAACGCAGAGGGGGTCGCACACGAGTCGTTTTTACTGCGTTCGTACGAATGCGTTTTTTAACGCAAGACGCATGCGTTAAAAAACGCTCGTCTGCGCCGGGCATAATGCTGGATCAAAGCACATGTCTGCCGCATACACCTAACATGCGCTTTATGCGGCGCACTCTGCCGCATATAGCTCATAGTGTGCTTCATGCGTTGAAAAGCACCACATAACGCTCACAGTTGTGCTATATCCGACGATACAGGCCTTCTTACAAATATTAAGACGACCAGAAACACATTGAATATACAGACACTGGTATTCTAATCAAGAAAATAATATATTTAATATGTAAGTTTAATCTTAGAAATATTTTATTAGTCGGAAACATCTTACAATGTAGCAAACTCAGGAATGTCCCTTTAATAAATACATATTTTAGACCACCCCATGAAAAATAGCGCCGAACTTATATTCTTATCGGAGGGCGGACTCGAGATGAGCGTGTTCGAAATCCCATTGGTACATGAACACTAGTTACCCGACCTTGTCCGTAATAATATGTCGAACGCCATATAACCGTTTCTGTTGGAAATTATTAGGTCGTAACAAACGTGACAGGGATGAGCGCTCAAGACTATGCGCTAGCTGGGTCGGATACAGAATTTAGTTTTTAAAAAGGTCACAGAATTCTAAAAAGGTTCGTCCTAGTTTGTCGAATACAAATGAGCCTTATTCATAGTTCAGGGCACTTGTCCTTGCAGTTCGGTACAACTTATTTTCGAGGGCAGTAACCTTAAAGATCGGTATAGTCTTTATATGACACAGCAGTATCACTAAATGAAAGGACACACACACACACACACACACACACACACACACACACACACACATATATATATAATATAATATATAATTAAAAAACGTATTACGAAATCTGGAAATATGTTTACAGCATATTATGTTTTATAAACAAATAGAATTATATTCATTATATTTATACCTTTCGGCAAAGGCTTCTAGAATAAGAAAAAGATGGAAAAATATTGAGCAGGTTTTATTGTCATAAACGTTTCAAACAATATCTGTAAGTTTGTATAATATTCATGGATATATTTTTTCTCTAAATGTGACAATCATAGTTTTGTGTAGATGTACTGTATGTACTTACATATGTGAATGCAAGATCGAATAAAAATGAAAATGAAATTAAAAAATATATATATTTTTAAAAGTAATGTTTGAAAACTCAAAAACATTTTCCATAATTCGAAGTATGTTACATGTATTAGTACTCGCAAATAAGTATAACTTGCGCATATGATATACCAACAAAATTTTCTGTTAAGACATTCTGTACTGGAATTTGATAATAATAATAACAATAGTAACAAAAATAACAATAATAATAATAATAATTCAACTATAAAAATTTGATATTTGCGTTATATAAATTATCTTGTTATTATATACTTTTAAGTTTGTGCCTTTTTGTCAATAATGTTGCAGGTGCGAGTACATATCTGGTTAATTTTTAATTAACCCTTACTACTCGTTCAGTAACGTGTAACACAGAATTAATACTGGTACCTATCACAATAAAGACAATAACCTACAGTTTACCTAGGTCCTCTAGGATGACTGGCTAAGCTTTATATTACCAAATACTCATATAATGTTAGAACAAAAAGTCTACGATTTACTTCGTCAGATGACCGAAGACACTGTCTAAAGAATATTGGTATAATACAGTATTAAAATATTTAAAGTCACATCAATCACATCAAGGTTATACACAGAGCAGAAATGATATTTACCAAAGTCCAAACGGACTAACGTTCCCGGGAAGCTTCCTTTTCGTTCTTTTCGATATCTCTAAAAACTAGCTATTTATTATAAAAATCAGAATTCGCCTGGGGGTACAAGGCGGTACTTCCCCCTATCATCTGATATTTCCACCGCGACCAAGCGGTATTATTTCTCTCTGATCGTCAGACTTACTGACGCCATCGTCGCCAAATCACGGTTGTAAAAACCGCACTCGCAGAGGTATTACGTAACTACTCGCCACATGGCCTCCACAGCTGGACTAAGTGCATATTGGAATGCCCGATCGCGCGAAGTATTACGTAACAAGTTGCCCATCTGGGCTTAAGTGCAATTAAACCGCACACGGCCCTCTAACACAATTAAAATCGCCACAGGCGAAAACAAATTTAAGAGCATGTTCCGTCACACACCCCCACCTCAAAAAGGATATTTCCCCTACTCTAGGAATAGGGAAATATACTACATTAAAACAAAAAGGTGCGTTAACCGACGCATACGGGCATTTATAACACATGTAATAATAAGGTGACTACCAGTAATCACACTGAGTCTCTGAGTCCCTGGTATACAAATAAAATATATATAAACAAAACAGAAATAAAGAATGTCAACACATTATCATAACGTTCAACTTCGGGACAGGGCATCAGCGATTACATTGGATGTGCCCTTGATATGTTCAATGGTAATTGGGTATTCTTGCAGAAGAAGACTCCACCTCAAAACTCTCTGGTTGGTGGCTTTCATTCTGTGAATGAAAGTAAGCGGATTATGATCAGTAAAGACCACCACTTGGTGCACTGCCGATTTCACGTAGATCTGAAAATGCTTCAGAGCTTGTACCATGGCCAAAGCTTCCTTCTCTATAGTGGAATAGTTCACCTGGTGTTTGTCAAACTTTTTCGAGAAGAAACTTACAGGATGGTCCAGTCCATTTCCGTCTTCCTGGAACAGCACAGCTCCAGCTCCCACGTCACTGGCATCCACAGCTAGCTTGAACGGCATTCGGTAGTCTGGCGCTGCCATCACGGGAGACGAGGAGAGCATCTGCTTGAGACGGTTAAATGACTTCTCGCATTCAACTGACCACTGGAACTTCGTTTCCTTCTTTAGCAGCGATGTGATGGGGGCCGCTACCGTTGCAAATCTAGCACAGAAACGACGATAATAACCGGCCATGCCAAGGAACCGGCGAACTTCACGACGGTTGGTCGGTGCAGGGTACTGGCTGATGCTTAGTGTCTTAGCCTGCAGTGGGGCGACGCAGCCATGTCCGACAGTATGACCTAAGTAGGTCACTGAAGCTCTCACGAATTCACATTTGCCCAGGTTCACCGTCAAGTTAGCTTTCTGTAGGCGACTGAATATTAGTTGTAACCCGGTTAAATGTTCATCCCAAGTGTCGGTGGCTAACACCACATCGTCCAGATACACACTGACGTTTTCTAAATCAGATAACACCTGGTTCATCATTCTTTGAAAGGCAGCAGGAGCAGTCTTCAAACCAAACGGCATCACTCGGAATTGGAAGAGGCCGTCAGGTGTGATGATCGCCAGAATGTCCTTAGCTTCCTCCGTTAACGGAATGGCATAAAAACCCTTCAGTAGGTCCAATTTGGTGATGTATTGCGCGTGTCCAACTCGGTCGATGCAATCGTCAAGGCGTGGTAGAGGGTAGGCATCTGCCTTGATGAGTTGATTCACGCGACGTAGGTCAGCGCACACCCGGAAACTGTTATCTCCCTTTTGAATATGAATAACAGGTGATGCCCACTGACTGTTTGATGGTTCCAGAATGTCGTGTTCCAACATGTAATCTATCTCCTTTTTTAGTGCCGCGTGTTTTACAGGATTTATCCGATAGGCATGCTGTCGAATCGGTGTAGAGTTGGGTTCCAAGCGCACATCCTGGATTAAGGTATTGGTGACCGTTGGAAAGTCCTGACAAATGGAAACATTGTCTTGTATCAACGTAGTCAGCTTTGCTCGCTGGGGGCTGTCAAGGTGCTGTAGATAAGAACTCAAGTCTGCAAGAATCTGGCTGTTGGTTAACTTGATCTCAGCAGTCTTGACGTCATCACAGGAAATTGAGTGACTCTCAGTTTGGACAGGCGACACTGGAACTATCGGCAGTCTGTCAAAATAACCTTTTAGCAAATTGATGTGACAATACCTACTTTTCCTAACCCTATCAGGAGTGTTTATCACATACCCTGTCTCATTAACCCGTTTGTGCACAACATAGGGACCGAAATACCGGTTCTGTAATGAACCCCGTTTAATGGGAAGGTACAGCAGCACTTTATCCCCTGGTTTAAATTCCCGACTCATACCTTCCTATCACTAACTCTCTTATTTATTAATACTCCCTTGTCCACAGTTAACAAGGTAGTGCGAACTGCCAACAATTATGGATCAGCCCCCTGCTCTAGAATTAACTCTTGTCTATTACAAGGTAAATCCCCTCTATCAAACACAACTGGTTCAATTCCCCTCCGCGGGAGATCAACAGGTTCCACCACATTTAATTCCTCAGTTGACTTATCTACCATTTTACTGATAACCTCATCCACTCCAATTTCATGGCTCACACACGTATCAGACAAATCACAAATATCCTCTGCGTCTTGTGCTAACCTACTGGCCATAGCCCTAGTCTTTACACACGCAGGATATTTAATCTCATCAACCTCACACTCTTCTATTGGTAACGTGCTGTCTTTAATTAACAGTTGGTGACATTTCGGCTGACAACACTGACTATTCAAATCATTTCCCAACAAAAAACTCCTATGTTTTCAACAGGCAAGTCCTTCACAACACCCATAATGACTGGTCCCGTCACAAACTTCGAACACAAGAAAACCTTATGTAACCGGACAACCATTTTTTCTCCAGTAACTGAGCTTAAAGCCAAACTTCGTCCTGTATCAGAATTTTCAATACCAGCTAAACACTTTTGCGTTATCAGACTCTGACTACACCCGGTATCTCTATAGATTGATATTGCCTTAGAACACAACTCTTGTTTTACATCACAAACCATACCAGCGGACACATACGGGTTTACTTCCTCTGCCATGGGACTAACCATTAACTCTCTCGCTAACGGAGCTGACCTCACTAAACCGACCACTTGCGCATTATCGCGTTTCCTTTTAAAACAATCCCCGATAAGATGGTTATCCTTTTTACAGTAACTGCAATGTGGACGAAAAGTTCGTTCATTGGCTGATAATGCAGGTCTATCCTTACTTTGCCCACCAGGTGCATTCCTTGCCTGACTAGCTGACCAACTAGATGACTCTCCCCGATAGTTACTTTCCCGGGAAAAACCTGGCTGAAATTTCTTCTTATCACCCTGTTGTAAAGAGCTACCCTGTACTGCCTGAGCTTTGTGTATTAACACGTAATCATCTGCCACTATGCCTGCCTCCTCTATCTTTTTGACATCACGATCCTCTAAATGAATACGTAAGCTAACTGGTAATCCATTTTTAATGTCCTGTAAGATCAACAACTCCCGTAACTCGGTATATGACTCTACCTGATGAGAAACAACCCATTTATCAAACATCTCTGCCTTCTTAGCCACAAACTCACTATAAGACTGACCCTGCGTTTTTCTCAACTCGCTATACCGTAAACGATAATCCTCAGGACGTAATTCATACGCCCTCAACACTGCCGCCTTAACTAGGTCGTACTGACTTGCTCGCTCATCACTCATTGAATTATAAGCTACACTAGCCTTCCCCTTAAACTTAGACACGGCTAACAATGTCCACTTAGACTGCGGCCAATTTAGCTGCTTAGCGGCCCGTTCAAAAAGTTGGAAAAACATATCTACCTCCTGGTCATCAAATACAGGCACTGATCTATAAGCCTCCGACATGTTAAAACCATTTCCTGCCTCACGTCTAACTTCTTCAGTATTCAACTTTAACTCATGTTCCACTTTTAATTTTTCTAACTGTAATTCTCTATTCCTTTCTTCTTTCTCTCTATCCCTATCTTCTCTTTCTCTCTCTTTCTCTCTATCCCTATCTTCTCTCTCTCTCTCTCTATATATATCTCTATCTAATGCACGTTCTTCTCTTTCATACTCAAGTCTTTTAAAAGCTAAACGTTGTTCCATACTCAAGTCACTTATCTCTATCTCTGGAACAATCTCACTTTCTTCCATAACAGGACCTTCACCAAAAACTTCCTGGATAATAATTGTCTTTATACCACCTAAGGTTTTAGCTGATGTTAAATCAATTTCTCGCTCACCCGCGATTTCAACTAACTCGGCCTTACGTGCTCGCTTAATCTCCACTACACTGAGCGTAGGCCTATCCAGCAAATTCTTATCCATGTTTAGATATGATGCACTTATTATTAATTTTCTAGTGAACAACGTGCTACTTCTAGTTATTTGTAAAAATTAATTTATAAAGCCCCCATTTACAAACAATACTTTTTTAAATATGCATGTCCCGTTTCAGATCCGGGACGAGCGCCCCAATTTTCTACTCCTGTCACGGGGATTCTATAATACCTGTAACTGAATAAAACACGATTATCAAAATATCTCTCCTAACTGTATATCTATTAGATCTCTCTGTAACAGGCAGTTCAAAACCGCTTTGGCTCGTCTAGGTATGATCAGAGATACGATCTTATATAAAGTATATATTATTATAGCACGTTTAGCTCACTAGAAACACAACAAAACACAATACACTTTGGAATCTGTATTATCCTACGCTGACAAATGTACAGCCGTAGTAGTTAATTAATAACAGCAATAATAACAACCCAGAACTGATCACTTAATTAGTTAATCTCTAGGTGTCTAGTTACACAATATGCGAATCACTTCACCGTTACACCACACCCACACGTGTGATAATTGAGAAACGCTTCCAGGAGAAGTTAATTAATAAAGGAATTACAACACCATTCCTAACTGGTTAATTTTTAATTAACCCTTACTACTCGTTCAGTAACGTGTGATAATTGAGAAACGCTTCTTGGGGAACTTAATTAATAAAGGAATTACAACACTATTCCTAACTGGTTAATTTTTAATTAACCCTTACTACTCGTTCAGTAACGTGTAACACAGAATTAATACTGGTACCTATCACAATAAAGACAATAACCTACAGTTTACCTAGGTCCTCTAGGATGACTGGCTAAGCTTTATATTACCAAATACTCATACAATGTTAGAACAAAAAGTCTACGATTTACTTCGTCAGATGACCGAAGACACTGTCTAAAGAATATTGGTATAATACAGTATTAAAATATTTAAAGTCACATCAATCACATCAAGGTTATACACAGAGCAGAAATGATATTTACCAAAGTCCAAACGGACTAACGTTCCCGGGAAGCTTCCTTTTCGTTCTTTTCGATATCTCTAAAAACTAGCTATTTATTATAAAATCAGAATTCGCCTGGGGGTACAAGGCGGTACCTCCCCCTATGATCTGATATTTCCACCGCGACCAAGCGTTATTATTTCTCTCTGATCGTCAGACTTACTGACGCCGTCGTCGCCAAATCACGGTTGTAAAAACCGCACTCGCAGAGGTATTACGTAACTACTCGCCACATGGCTTCCACAGCTGGACTAAGTGCATATTGGAATGCCCGATCGCGCGAAGTATTACGTAACAAGTTGCCCATCTGGGCTTAAGTGCAATTAAACCGCACACGGCCCTCTAACACAATTAAAATCGCCACAGGCGAAAACAAATTTAAGAGCATGTTCCGTCACACCTCTTCAAATTTCAAATTCAAATTCAAGCAAATTTCTACTTGCCACAGTCTACACCTCCCCACCCCCTGCATAACTTACTGAACATGTGCCAACCATCCCATCAGGAACATAACATATATTTACAGTTATACAATTGTTAACAATTAAGACCCTTTTAGAAGTAAAACTGTTGATGATGTAAAACAATAAACGCTAAGTCGCCACTGATTGAAGTTCTTGTCATTAATTAATAGTAGAAGAAGAAAACACTTGACAACTATGTTAGCTTGTCCGTGTTATTTTTACATTATTTAGTTTCATGTCCGATTCATGAGGACTGACTTATTACGGCATACTACGATCATATATGCGATATTCACACTGTAAACGTTTATCACATGCGCTTGCATGTTTTAGTTTAAACGCGCGTTATTTTCCCGATTTACAGTATGCACGTCAATTTACAAATGCACACATGCATTATGTACTAATGTGATTGGTTTGATGGAATAAAGTTTGAATTGAATTGAACAGATGAATTGGACTAGACTGTTCCACTAATACTATAGGGGTTTGCTTAATTAGTCCCTAAACTGACTGTGTAAGAACTGGGAATATACAGGTGTGTAACAAATGGGACGTGTAACAAATGGGAGATAACCGGTTATTTTGCCCGAACGTGTCCACTGCCCCCAACTCCAGCCCCCACATCCACCCGTATGGCTCTGCCACATATAGCTCATCGTGTGCTTTACGCGCTGACAATTACCGCATAACGCTCACAGTTGTGCTATATGCGGCGCGCGCTATATGCGGCGTTACAGGGCTTCTTACAAATATTAAGACGACCAGAAACACATTGAATATGCAGACACTGATATTCTAATCAAGAAAATAATATATTTAATATGTAAGTTAAATCTTAGAAATATTTTATTAGTCGGAAACATCTTACAATGTAGCAAACTCAGGAATGTCCCTTTAATAAATACATTATTTTAGACCACCCCATGAAAAATAGCTCCGAACTTATATTCTTACCGGAGGGCGGACTCGAGATGAGCGTGTTCGAAATCCCAGTGGTACATGAGCACTAGTTACCCGACCTTGTCCGTAATAATATGTCGAACGCCATATAACCGTAAAAAAACCCCCATAAAAAATGCGTTACGTGCGTCGTTAAATAAACCATTTCTTTCTTCTTGTCTGTCACTATTTTTTATAAACTAGGTGTGCTTGTCTACCAATTACTAAAAACTTCGCTGATACGTTGTAGTTGAACAGTTAACACCTTACATTAGTTGGACTGAAATTCGCTGTATATTATGTACTGATGCGTGTAGATACGGGCACAGAACACAAGTCACGTGTTGTCGATAGCGGTGGTGACATTGCTGAACAAGGCCGCTGGCTTGCGGTTTTTAATACAATTTAATACAAAAAAACTAAAACAATTTTGTGTGCCTGTGTGTGTGTGTGTGTGTGTGTGTGTGTGTGTGTGTGTGTGTGTGTGTGTGTGTGTGTGTGTGTGTGTGTGTGTGTGTGTGTGTGTATGTTTGTATGTGTGCGTGTCTCTGTTTGTGTCTGTGTGTGTTTGTGTGTATCTGTGTGCATGCATGTGTGTGTTTGTGTGTGTTACGTTGTGTGTCTGTGTGCATGTATGTGTGTGTTTGTGTGTGTGTGTGTCTGTATGTGTATGCGTGTGTGTGTGCGCGTGTTTTTGTCTGTGTGTGTGTGTGTGTGTGTGAGAGAGAGAGAGAGAGAGAGAGAGAGAGAGAGAGAGAGAGAGAGAGAGAGAGAGAGAGAGAGAGAGAGAGAGAGAGAGAGAGAGAATAGGCGTACTGGTTCCCATTTTTGTAGAGGGCAAAAATATAAGTGCTTCGTTAAATAAAACATTTCTTTCTTTCTTTCCACCGGCCTCGGTGGCGTCGTGGTAGGCCATCGATCTACAGGCTGGTAGGTACTGGGTTCGGATCCCAGTCGAGGCATGGGATTTTTAATCCAGATACCGACTCCAAAACCTGAGTGAGTGCTCCTCAAGGCTCAATGGGTAGGTGTAAACCACTTGCACCGACCAGTGATCCATAACTGGTTCAACAAAGGCCATGGTTTGTGCTGTGCTGCCTGTGGGAAGCGCAAATATAATATCCCTTGCTGCTAATCGGAAGAGTAGCCCATATAGTGGCGACAGCGGGTTTCCTCTCAAAATCTGTGTGGTCCTTAACCATATGTCTGACGCCACATAACCGTAAATAAAATGTGTTGAGTGCGTCGTTAAATAAAACACTTCTTTCTTTTCTTTCTTTCTTTCTTTCCATTAGCACTGCTGCGAAACAGTTATGTAGTGTTGCAAACGAATCACTACGCATTTTGCGTGTAGAATGATGGAAGGAAGGAAATGTTTTATTTAACGACGCACTCAACACATTTTATTTACGGTTATATGGCGTCGGACATATGGTTAAGGACCACACAGATATTGAGAGAGGAAACCCGCTGTCGCCACTTCATGGGCTACTCTTTTCGATTAGCAGCAAGGGATCTTTTATACTTACCATCCCACAGACAGGATAACACATACCACGGCCTTTGATATACAAGTCGTGGTAGACTGGCTGGAGCGAGAAATAGCCCAATGGGCCCACAAACGGGGATCGATCCCAGACCGACAGCGCATCAAGCGAACACTTTACCACTGGGCTACATCCCGTCCCATAATTATGGAAATACATGGTAAAAAGGTTTCAGTTTAGCATATTTTGCCCAAATATCGCTATCGTTTTTGAAGAAATTTGAGGATTTGCTCCAGCACTGAGAGAGAGAGAGAGAGAGAGAGAGAGAGAGAGAGAGAGAGAGAGAGAGAGAGAGAGAGAGAGAGAGAGAGAGAGAGAGAGAGAGAGAGAAACAGACAGACAGGCAAAAAGGGAGGCAGACAGCTGCTATGTGAGAATGCACACAAAACACAGAGATACACGAAACGTCTCCTAACTGGGCCTTCTGTAAACCAGACATTGTTCATGGTCCACACACACGCATTTTTTAACACTAAAGATTACCTCTCTAAACCGGAAACCTCTCTATATTGAACACCGAACGAATAATTCAGTCCCAAACCTCTTGACTCTCAAGCGAGCTAGCAATGAGACTAGACGTGAATTCGTGCTCTCTCAACCTACCCCCCCCCCTCCCCACCTGGGGGGATTGATGGCTAGCTATGGCTTGCTGTTGGAGTACCGCGTCGCGTACACCGGGTCACGGGCAACCGCGACCTTGGTGTACGGGGACGCGGTTACAACCAAGAGGAAGAGGACAAGGAAGAAGAAACGTGCGCCAGGGACAGCTCAGGCGGGGACAAAGCTGGTGGCTCAACCGCCAGCGGCGGTCCCGTCTGCGTCGCTGCCCCCACCACGACCAATCCAGACGGAGCGTAAGGAGGCGAGTCGCCAACCAGCCGCACCGACTGTACAGAAGCGGAAAGAGGAGCAACTACGCAGTGCACCACGGCCTGCTTCACCTGTTCTCGCCCGTCGCGTGTCTGCGTCGAGACCCCCACCCAAGGGGGACTCCGCGACGGCGGCATTGGATGTTGGAGTTGCCAAGCGGAAGGCCGTGACCCCCCCCCCCCCCCCCCCCCCCCCGGGGGACCAACCAGCCAAGACGCGGCCTTCTGCTTCCTCTAGGGACGAATGGCAGCTCGCGAAACGGAAAACCAAGAGTCAGTACGCCAAGTACGTGATTGGTGACGTCTCGGATCCCTACAAACTGCCAGGCGGGATCCAAGAGGAAGAGTTCAAGACCTTCCCGGATGGCAACCAGATCGCCATCCACCCAGGGGATCTACGGGGAATCGGGCAGGTGATGGTCATCACCTCGCGCCAGGATGGCTTGTACAGACTGGGGATCCTCTACAAAGAGATGGACAACTACACCGTCAACAGGATCATCAAGATCATCGCCGGCGCCCAGTACCTCCCACTGGCCCAATGCCTATGGAGCCACGACTTCAGGAAGTTGGTGCCCCACTTCAACAAAGAGTACATCATCTCCTCCCCGTAGACGCCAACCTTATCTAGGACAGGTAACCTCCTTTTTGGGCTTAGTTGGACTTTAAACATTTTTCGATTGAGCTTCAAAATTCTTATGTTTATTTTTTTTATAAATAGTCCAACGCATTTTACTTTGGCGCCCGTTCAATTGCTCAAATCACCTTAAAACCTTTTCGACCGAGCAGTCAAACTTATTTTTGGGTTTAAATTCTTAGTCCGGACATGATGTTAGGTGCAGTTATTCTCCGTAGACTTAGGTTTTTTCTAGTTAGATCCAAAGGAATCGAAATCCAGCCAATCAGAGCATGGCCCATTTTCGGTGTCTACTAGTCGGTCCGCGCAGTCGCTGGACGCTACTAAATACTTATTCCAAATTCCGCCCTTTCAAACTCAATCCACCCCCCCCCCCCCTTGTCCTGGACAAAGGCCAGAGATTAAGCCCAGGACAGGCGTGTGTGAAACTCTCGTGGTATATACACACGTTAAACCTTTTACCTGAACCTGAACCAAACCTCTTTATTAAGGAAATGTTTTATTTAACGACGCACTCAAGACATTTTATTTACGGTTATATGCCGTCAGGAATGCAAATTGTACCTCTGAAAACCGGGTGACCAGACCGTTGTTAATCATAAGGGTGCTACTAATTGTTTTGTTTATTGTCACTTTGCCGGCTTCGGCCGGATTACCTGACTGCGAATATAGCTAGTGCAGTGTAAGACGTTTCGACCCGGACGTTTCGGTCTGAGGGTAGGTCCAAGTACGATGTTTCGACTTTAAGTTTAATGGGAGCATGGGGCATAGTTATTTTTGGAAGGGTATAAATTGAAAAATCTGTCTCACGGTGTCCATGTGATAGCGGAAAAACTTTCCACACCTCCAAACACGTATGGATTTGATTTTAAGTATTAAGTTAATAACACTATCGATAGTTTCAATTGCATAACTACGTGGCTGGGAAAGGACATCACATCAAATTATTTTTCTCCATCGATCGATTTAATATCTCGATCGATCGATTTAATATCTCGATCGATCGATTTAATATCTCCATCGATCGACTTAAAATCTCCATCGATCGACTTTCGAAATCGAGGCTTTCTGTCAAGATAGGCGACTGGGATACCGTTATAGGTTATACTATACCATATAAAATCCCATAGCCAACAACGTTAGCGTTTGTGGTTAAAAACACAATATGCAATATGTCAACCAAACTATGATATTCATCTAGGTAATCAACCAAGACATAAATGTAGTACACGTGCATTTAAAGCATATAGGTTTTATGTAACTAATGTTTAATTTCAGGTTCTTAGAGGAGTATGTACCTTTAAGTATGGTATTTAGTATGTATTTCATTAATGTTTATTTTCAGGCTGTAACAACTACAGGTTGAACAACATATCACTATAATTAACATTTTATCACCTTTTTCTAGTATTGCCCTGTACCTGTGATGTGTTCGTGTATGCTGGTCAACCACGCGTGACCACATCAGTGCAGTCAGTGTGAGCTCTTTTGGTAGCCATAGCTACAATACAAACACCCAAGCTATCTTTAAACTTTGACCCTTGTCTCTTTCTCTCCCATTGGATAATTAACACTCACCTGTATCTGCATGCTTTCTTTGGACTGACCAGACAGGACAGAATTATTTAGTATTTGGAGAAAAAAGTTCAGATCAGAGAGAAATAGTAGAAGTTTAATTTACAGGGTGTGTCTTGTGTCTTATGTTTACATTAATAAAAGACGATGCCCTAACCCGTAACTGGTGTTGTGAACTTTGTTGAACCTAGTTTCACGCACAAAATACTGACTGCTACATAAATACAGGCTACCACGTGTACAGATCATTTGTTCTTTTCTCAAATTGGAGAAGAACTAATCCCTGTTCCCTTTGCCCTACCAATTTGGTCGGGTTGATGTGAGCAGGTACTAAAAATGCAGGTACTACATTGTACTAAAAACCACCCAGTGTTCACATCTCTCAAGTACACCCACTGATGCAATAGCTAAGGCAACTACGTCTGTATCTGTAGCAGATAGCATCATCCGTCTGTTGTTTTACTGATAAGCACCGAATATGGAGGGGCATGTTGAAGCCCAAATTGTCTCAATTAGCCAATATGTCCCAGTTGGGAAATCTTTGACCGGTGTTACAATTAATGTATTTAATTCATATCATTTATATATTAGGCCCTGGAAGAAGGTTTAGCAAAGGGGTGGGCTTCGCAGACAGGTTACTGACGTTCACATACCAGGAAAGTATCCAAAATTGCTGGGCCGGATTTCCATGGGTAGGGCAGGGTGTGCCGGGGTGGTAGAGGCCTCCTACCAGGCAAACCTAACAGCCGAGAATGCCTACGCCCTAACGCATTCTACCACGGTGTCACCCCCTCCCCCCCCCCCACACACACAAATACACACCCGTCTCCCCCCCCCCCCCCCCTCCAACCGGCCTGCTGCCAGGTTATCCATACAGCTGTTGTGGGCACATTATTTATAATGTATATGAAGGAAGGTTGTTGAGATAGGTATGGGAAGGAATGATGGGGTGAGGAAGGAGAGGAATGGTGATGTTTATGAACAATCCGCCATTCGTCCACCGGAAGGAGCAGGTAGGTGAAGCGCAGGATGATCTCCAGATGTTGAAGTTGTTATATTGAAGCTGTTGTTGTTGTTGTTTAACTTCCGAGGTGACCCATAAAGTTCCAAGAGTATTCGTGAGCTTACCATCTGTGGATGGGCCACCTATACAGGTGACCACTTAAGGTCATTGCGATATAAAAACCCAGCAGTGCACGAGGAACCACTAATCGTTTGACGCGCACCCCTGTAGACCAGCCGGGTTTCTCCTTAAGTTGTTTAATGTTTGTGTGGCCGATTTAATTAATACCCGCTAAAACTGATTGGAATCAGGATGAAAGGCTGGTAGGTTAAAACATATAATACATAATATAAAATACATATGACGGTTAAAATACTACAACGGTCAAGTTAAAATCAGTATCGCATCCCTGGGGCAAAATTAGAAAATAATAAGGTATTAGGTTTTTTTTAATCAATTAAATACATCCATGCGAATGCCAGGTATTCATTTTTGTTCCCATTAAAATAATATATTTCTGGTTTTTAAAGGGACATTCCTGAGTTTGCTGCAATTTGTAAGATGTTATCGACTAACAGAGACTTTTTAACGATTGTAATTACATATCAAATATATTTTTCAAGTAAATATATTTAATATGTAAGTTTAATCGTAGAAATATTATTTCAGTCAGAATCATCTTACAATGCGGCAAACTCAGGAATGTCCCTTTAACACTGTCGTCGAATTCCTAGTACTAATCTCTGATGGGTTCTGGGTTTGTTTTTTGTAGTTTTTTTTTAGTTTTTTGTTGTTGTGCTTTGTTTGTGTGTTTTTGTGGGGGGTTTTTTGGAGGGGGGGGGGGGGTTTTGTTTGGGCTTGTTGTTTATATATATCTTTGGTCGGATATAATTATATGGACGTAAACATCCTTTCTTGGTATTATTGAAAAAACTACATACAAATAAATAATGAAATTCGTCTTCTATATCGTTTTCATCGCAAATAGTACAAAGTTTATCTTCGAATAGAAGATACTTCCCATACTTATCCCAACAACCTTCCTTCATATACATTATAAATAATGTGCCCACAACAGCTGTATGGATAACCTGGGAGCAGGCCGGTTGAGTAGGGGGTGGGGTGGGGTGGGGCGGGTGTGTGTTTGTTTGTGTGTGTGTGGGGGGGGGGGGGGGGCACCGTGGTAGAATGCGTTAGGGTGTAGGCATTCTCGGCCGTTATCTTTGCCTGGTAGAAGGCCTCTCCCACCCAGTCTCAACAGGTAAATAATGGTTAGAAGTCCTAAATTTTATCATAATGGTCCATAATTTTTCAGAAATAATATTAAGATAATTTTTGTAAATTTAGTTGCTCTTTGAAATGTTCTACCTCTCGATGACTCTGAAATTTTAATTAGATTGGTGCCCAATAACAAATTAATCTTTTGTGGATAGTCAACTCGACTGGCATTCTACCAAGTTCACCATATAAAATAAAAAAATGGGACCGCATTTTTTACAGGAAGAATATGTCTAATAAAATCGATTTGACCAGAGTTATAGATGTCGTTGTTTTCGAATCCCCATATTTCACAGCCATAAAATAATATTGACAGAACCATCGAGTCAAACATTTTGGGTTTACACTCTATTGATAGATGACGATCTTTTGGTTTTGCCAGAACGAAATACATAGCCTTTGTCGCCTGTTGTTTACATTTTGTCTTAATATTTTTAGTTGTATGGTTTAGTAAAAGTGGCACCTAAATATTTGTATTCTTTGACATTTTCGAAAGTCTTTTTTCCAATATTAAATATATATTTATAATCTTTATTTTTAATTTTTTTCCAAATATTACAATATTGATAGAATATATTTAACTTTGTGTATTAACATGTAAACTGACCGCGCTTGTTGCTAGTAAAACAGTATCATCAGCGTACAATACGCAAAGAAGATGGGAAGGGAAGGGAACTCTTTTAACGTGCCCATTCCCAATTGATTCAGGCACGCCCACTCCGGACTTAGCTTCTGACATCGCCAGTGACCAATTCTGGGGTAGGAGGGACAGGGTAAGTTTGAGGTGGGCAGAATTTGGAAAAACCAATAAGAATGAGAATAACCAATCTAAAACAATTAGAGGTCAAAAAAAAAGTTTGAGTGTTCATCCAAAATTTGAAGGTGATTGGAGCAATTTAGACGGACTGCCAAAAATAAAGGTTGTCGGACTACTTACAAAAAAATAAATAAATAAATAAATAAAGAACAACAACAACAACAACAACAACAATTTTTTGTTAATAATAATGAAATGGCGGCCTAAAAGTTTAAAGTCTGACTAAGTTCATACTGACGGCGGCAAAGGTTGGTAAAGGGGGACGCTACGGAGATCCCAGGAACTCCATAGTCCGAAGGTTTTCCATCACTGGTCGAGCTGTCGGTCTTGCTAGGTGCTTGGCTACAGTTGGGTAGGCAGGGCTGAAGGTCTTCTTCAGCAGTCGATGGATGGTGTTGTTATCCTTCGAGGGGAGGATAAGGGCCAGGTTGTAGACTCCGTTGTTTCTGTAAGTCACGCAGGCTGCCTTGGAGTTGTCATCAAAGCAGACACCATGAATAGCAAACTCACTCTCCCCCTCGACCAGTGGATGGAAAGTCATGTTGGGCTTGTTGCTGAGAAGCTGCTTGCGGTCCGTGATGTTCTGGCGCTACTGTTTGTAGTATTGCGGCTGCAGCTTCCCAGCATGAAGCGTCCAAGGTTGCTCCCCTTCAAGATCGGACGAATGTTCTAGATTCGGCGGATCAGGTGGGCAGAATTTTGAAAAATTTGCAAAGTTGAGAATAAGCATGTCTGGTACAATATAGAGGCCAAACAAAAAACAAATTTGAGTGCTCATCCAAAAGTTGAAGGTGATTGGAGCAATTAGATTGACTGCCAAAAATAAAGGTTTTCTGACTATTTTGAAAACAATAAACAAGTTTTTTGGAAATGACAGCCGAAACGTTTTAAATCTGACTAAGTCTATACTGACGGAGGCGATAGTTCACAAAGGGGGCTCTACGGAGATGCCAGGAAGTCCGATGTCCTGATGTGCGTCTTCACTGGTCAAGCTAAGTACACCGCTACTTGTGGGTATGCCGCACCAAAAGTTTTCTTTAGTAACCGGTGGATGGTTTTGTTGTCCATCTTGGGTCGGACTAAGGCCTGGTTGTAAGTTTCGTTGATCCTACAGGTAACGCACACTGCCATGGACCTGTCTGTGAAAATTACACCGTGGACGGTAAATTTACCCTTCCCGTCGACCAGCAGTTGGAATCTGAAGTTGGGCCTATTTCTCGTTCCAGCCAGTGCACCACGACTGGTATATCAAAGGCCGTGGTATGTGCTATCCTGTCTGTGGGATGGTGCATATAAATGTTTCGTTGCTGCTAATCGAAAAGAGTAGCCCATGAAGTGGCGACAGCGGGTTTCCTCTCTCAATATCTGTGTGGTCCTTAACCATATGTCTAACGCCATATAATCGTAAATAAAATGTGTTGAGTGCGTCGTTAAATAAAACATTTCTTTTTTCTTTCTGAAGTTGGGCCTGTTGCTGTGGAGCTGTTTCCGGTCTTGCCTGCAAGGAGGGTCCAAGGTCTTCCACTCGTTCTATGTCAGAAATTGCTGCAATAATCTGATCTTTGATTTGATACCTTAACTTGCCTGATGATGTTTCAACAGTGCCATCCCTCGCGGCACCGGATGGACCGACAGGACTGGTAGCCGTTGGAACCTTCTCACGTCGAAGTTGTATCCGTTTCAGTTGTTTGGGTGGGTTAGGTCCATTTTACTGACGTCCAAAAGAAACTATACCAAAAAAACTAGTTTTAGTTTCCTTTATAACTTAGATAACGGAAATAAAACGGTGGTTAAATATGTTTCTGCTTTTAGGGAATGACATTTTGTTCTCAACATGCCGCAACACCACTTTCATTAATATATGTTTGAAACATGCAACATATATATTTATTTTCATCAGTTGTATCTGAGTATTGGTATAGTTTCTTGTGGACGTCATTATATATATATGTACTAACATACATAACATATACTATTCTATGCTTGTGTAATCAAGGCACAAAGCCGATGCATACGAAGTATCATATAATCATATTTATGTTCTGAAATATTGGAACATCAACCAATTTATAGTGGTTTCAGCACACTTCCTATATGTACTCACTATATGCACTTTTAATGCTGAGCCGACCCTCGTGAGTATCAGATATACAAAACAGACACTGCGCTGAAACTCATACTTGTACGAAGTGACACGACCAATCTACCTCCTTGTATTATCACTGTACAGACAAGACCGGTGCACCTCTGTACAACAGTTGCTGCAACTCATACGTGTACAACGTGACACGACCATTCTACCTCCTGGTACTGTCACTGTACAGACAAGACCGGTGCACTTCTGTACAACAGTTGCTGCAACTCATACGTGTATGAAGTGACACAACCAATCTACCTCCTTGTAATGTCACTGTACAGACAAGAACGGTACACCTCTGTACACCAGTTTGCAGACTCCAATATGCATAAAGCCAACACTGTGCTGCAACTCATACGTGTACGAAGTGACACGACCAATCTACCTCCTGGTACTGTCACTGTACAGACAAGACTGGTGCATCTCTGTACAGCAGTTTGCAGACTGAAATATGCATAAAGCCAACACTGTGCTGCAGCTCATACGTGTACGAAGTGACACGACCAATCTACCTCCTGGAACTGCCACTGTACAGACAAGACTAGTGCATCTCTGTACATCAGTTTGCAGACTGAAATATGCATAAAGCCAACACTGTGCTGCAACTCATACTTGTACGAAGTGACACGTCCAATCTACCTCTTGGAACTGCCACTGTACAGACAAGACTGGTGCGTCTCTGTACAGCAGTTTGCAGACTGAAATATGCATAAAGCCAACACTGTGCTGCAACTCATACTTGTACGAAGTGACACGTCCAATCTACCTCCTGGTACTGTCACTGTACAGACAAGACTGGTGTACCTCTGTACTGCAGTTTGCAGACTGAAATATGCATAAAGCCAACACTGCGCTGCAACTCATACTTGTGCGAAGTGACGCGACCAATCTACTGTACCAACAGGATTGGTGCACCTCTGTACAGCAGTTACCAACATGCACATTCTGAAATATGTTCAAAGCCAACACTGCGCTGCAACTAATACTTGTACGAAGTGACGACCATTCCTAAGTATACCACCGCTATACATATGATCTGAGACTGGTGCACCTCTGTACAGCAGTTGCAAACCATGCGCAAACTAACAGTTGTTTATTAACCCAACAGATTGCTCGAATTATTTATCATCTGTGAAATAAGCATGTACACGGAAAATGTTACACTACAATTCATAATTGTATAAGATGAACTGCTGTTCACATCTGTATACCACATTATACATTGATGCCTAAACACCTGCATACAACCTGACCGCTAACTAAAGCCTATTCACCCTATCTGAACTTTGTAATAGTAATACCGTGCTAACTAAAGCCTGTTCACCCTGTCTGAACTTTGTAATAGTAATACCGTGCTAACTAAAGCCTGTTCACCCTGTCTGAACTTTGTAATAGTAATACCGTGCTAACTAAAGCCTGTTCACCCTGTCTGAACTTTGTAATAGTAATACCGTGCTAACTAAAGCCTGTTCACCCTGTCTGAACTTTGTAATAGTAATACCGTGCTAACTAAAGCCTGTTCACCCTGTCTGAACTTTGTAATAGTATACTAGTGTTTTCCGTAATACCGTGCTAACTAAAGCCTGTTCACCCTATCTGAACTTTGTAATAGTAATACCGTGCTAACTAAAGCCTGTTCACCCTATCTGAACTTTGTAATAGTAATACCGTGCTAACTAAAGCCTGTTCACCCTATCTGAACTTTGTAATAGTAATACCGTGCTAACTAAAGCCTGTTCACCCTATCTGAACTTTGTAATAGTAATACCGTGCTAACTAAAGCCTGTTCACCCTATCTGAACTTTGTAATAGTAATACCGTGATAACTAAAGCCTGTTCACCCTGTCTGAACTTATATAATGAATAATCCTTTTAAAATGTTAAAATGAACTTACTCTTTTCTTGGTCCATTCAGCCCGTGCCGTAATCTACATAAGTCAGTCAGCTTAGTATTTTAGCATCCACCATATGTGTTCTGGCAACATATTTACATTCAAGGGCTGCATCCATATTTGTGCCCGAAAATTGAAATACAAATGATTATCTTAAAGAATTGTGGGAAGAAATATCATTATATGTTTATTTATTTTATATAAATTACGGGCGTAGGACGATGTCAAAACGTGCGGGGTGTGTGTGGGGGGTTGTGGGGGGTGGGGTGTGTGTGGGGGGGGGGGTGTGGGAGGGGACACACACACACATATATATAGTTTTAAATACATGTATAAATTTAGAAAAACCATCGCTGTTGCTACAAAGGGAGGGAGCACATGACCCTCTGCCCCCACTCCCCACCCCCACCCCCAACTTCCTGCGCCAGTGTAAATATATTTATGGCAAATCCAAATCCACATTGTAGCATCATATTTGAGTATCGCGATATGTGTTTTAGCACAACACTTCTGCAAACTCTGCTAGAGTTATCTTTCATTCTTCTCCCGCGACCATTTTGGCGTGCAAGAAGCATTTGTTGGGTTTGTTTTGAACTGTGGTACCTTTTCGTATTGCATCTTGTTTACTGAAGAATGCCCTTTTTATTATTGTCTTATTGAAGTAATTGATTTAGTTGCTGACAATCTTGGTACTTTTCATCGGGATTTCACAAATACCATCGACGTCCCAAACTGCGTTCGGGTAACGACGAAAACACGAATATGATACTTACAGAAAGAATATTGTCTCTTTTTCTGTTAAGGTACATGAAACCAAACATATTCCAACCAGTTAACGAAAAAAAATCAAAAACATGGCCGTGAAACGAATCCGTCCTTAACCATAAGTCTGGCGCCATATAACCGTGAATAAAATGTCTTGAGTGCGTCGTTAAATAAAATATTTCCTTTCATTCATGGTTTGACTGTTTTTAGTGATATATTTTGTCTCGAAGATTTTTTGGCAATATCACGTATTCCTGTCCGTGTGTTTTTGTCCATTTGTGTTAGTGCTTGTCTGCATAAATACCGGCCTCGGTGACGCAGTGGTTAAGCCATCAGACTACAGGCTAGTAGGTACAGGGTTCGCAACCCGGTACCGGCTCCAACCCAAAGCGAGTTCTTAATGGCTCAGTTGGGAGATGTAAGGCCACTACACCCTCTTCTCTCACAATGACAACTAACCAACTAACAACTAACCCACTATCCTGGACAGACATCCCAGATAGCCGAGGTGTTTCCAGGACAGAGTGCTTGAACCTTAATTGGATATAAGCACGAAAATAAGTTGAAATAAAATGTCTGCATGAATCTTTGTATTAATTCCTTGCCTTCTTTGTCTGTCAAATACAAAACATACACGTTTTACACACATGGAAATGGAACAAGATTAATTCAGATAACTTACCTGAACATCTTGAATCTAAACTGAATATTTTAAACAGACCATATGCAGGATTCGAACTTACTGTACCGATTTTCATGACAAAGAAATGTTTTATTTAACGACGCACACAACACATTTTTATTAACAGTTATATGGCGTCAGACATATGGTTAAGGACCACACAGATATTGAGAGAGGAAACCCGCTGTCGCCACTCCATGGGCTACTCTTTTCGATAAGCAGCAAGGGATCTTTTATATATACCATCCCACAGACAGGGTAGTACATACCACGGCCTTTGATATACCAGTCGTGGTGCACTAGCTGGAACGACAAATAGCCCAATGGGTCCACCGACGGGGATCGAACCCATACCGACCGCGCATCGAGAGAGCGCTTTACCACTGGGCTACGTCACGCCCCTAAACAGTTGGAGACTAGCTACCAATATTATTATTGATAACTGATTTCCACGTGGGTCCAACTATTGATTATGTATCCATTATGAGTTGGGGTGTGTGAGATTGGAGTAGCAGTGCAGATTGTCTATAAATCGTCTGAACGCTCTCCACTTGGTGAAGCTGTGTTCATAATTTGGAACTTGTGAATTCACGATATTCACGAGCAGGAAATCAGCGCAGTATAAATCGTCTGAACGCTCTCCACTTGGTGAAGTCGTGTTCACAATTTGGAACTCGTGAATTCACGATATTTACGAGTATCAAATCAACGCAGTATAAACCCAGCTGATTAAACATAAACACAAACATAAGTATAGATATATACAACACAAATACACTGTACTTGCAAAACTATAGCACTTTATTATAAATATATAAAAGAATATAATAAGCATGTTCTTAATATTATAAAGAAAATAATACCAATATAAAAGACCCAATAGAAAATTGTATATTTGAAAACCAAAATATTATATGATGATAGTATCATCTGAAAGTTGTCTTTCATTAACCAAAATATTTTATTCTCTTCTGTAATGTTCTTTTCAGAACATTGGACTGAAGCCTGAAACTTAAATATATTATGTGATGTTTTAAACATACTTACTCCAATAAATATGTGATGCAATTCTTTTTCAGTAATTTCGTTATTTTGTGAGATCTTGAAAAATATTGCATCAAACTTTTACCACATGTTATTTCTTTTCTAGCACCACAATCGCTGAAATGTCCTTGATAAAATATTTATACAATTTTTCTGTACTGTATACAAAATATGCACATTTACCGGTAATGTACACGGAATAGTTTAAACCCCACAATCTACAAGCAAAATAAAATAATAACAACAGCAACAACAACAATAATAATAATAATAATAGTAATAATAAATTCTTAATAATGATTACTGTGAGCAGAATACCCTTTCCATTTGTTCAGGAAATATAAATTCCAATTATTTACCCTATCACCAATGATGTAGGCTTTTGCAAACCTAAGCGAATTTGAAAAACAATATTGAAAGTCTATAAAAGCCAAACAAAATCCAATACAACGACTTATACACCAATATCCTTTTATTTTCAGAAGCATGAATTGTGTATTTAGTATTTTAATGTTTGCATTTGATTTTACATGCAAAAACGTAGCATTTCACTTCTAAATATATAAATTTACATTCAAAACACATAAGGCATTCACCACTAAAACAATCTTAGAAAATGGTTTGGTTGCGATAAAACTAGACAAAGAATGTATTACTTGGAATCCCACTGAATTAGCATTAACATAGAGATCTACATAATATAAAAAGTGGTATATATATAAGCTACTAAAATTTGCAGAATCAAAGTCCATCGATCATTTCAGTTTGTCATTGAAACTGACCATCGTAGTGACCACATCCCCTTCAGAAAGACATTATTTACCATCCCCACCCTCCCCCAAAGACCACACGTCCGAAACATTAAAAAACAACAAACATTTAATGTTTATACGAACAAATTAGTTATTCGCCAATGATATCCACATTAATCCATAAACAAATTGTAATTTAATGATTGAAAATAATATAAAATTACTCTATAAGTAAATAATCCATCTACAATTTTTGTCCATATGTGGAAGTAAAGGAACAACCGTCATAGAGAGGAAGCTGCACTAGTATCAACCAGATGTGATCAGATTGGTCAGCCATCTTGAATTTTCAAAGTTCAGAAGTTGGCATTCACCATCTTAGGAAGACTTGTGGTTGATGACGAATCCATCTGGTGGTGTTGGTACACGGTGACGTCACGACGATGCGCTAGAATAGCTCGGACACTCAGTACAATGACCAGTACCAGCAGAAGCAAGATGGCGACCGCCATGGCAACCAGACTGGCAGTTATCTCGGTGGTAAGAGTGCATTCTTTCTGGTTTCTGATTTCATCCCTCAAGTTGTTAATATCTGAAATGTCACCACAAATATATTACGACTCCTCCACCATTTTTCTACAGAACGTCAATGACAAAATACTTCTAAAAATGCGATCACGGACAAATATATACATTATTAAACAACATTGAAATAATTTTAAACCTGGAATGTCGAATATATTATAATTGTATTATTTTGAACAGATCATCAGTATTAATTGTATTACCACTGCACGTCATTTGACATCATTTAGCCATAGAAACTAATCTGCGTCACATGGACATGTACTATTCTCCATTTTATTATGAACAAGGGGCATTACTCTAAAGTTTGTGTTACAAAATATTAAAGACATGGCAGGAGACTTGTGTATTTTACACCGCTGTGATGTAAACGGATATATTTTAGTATACATATTATATAATATTATCAGTTAATGTAGTGAGTCCTGATATGTCTGTATTTTGCATTAGTAAAACTAATGATGTTGTAATATGATGAGACCAGATAGTCGTTTTAAAGTTGTATGTGTGTTTATATTTTGCTTCTGTAAATGATGTTATAATACAGTGAGAAAAGATTGATAGGTTATTAAAACTGTAGTTGCATTTGTATTTTGTATTAGTAAATGATGTTATAATACGGTGAGAAAAGATTGATAAGTTATTAAAACTGTAGTTGTGTCTGTATTTTGTATTAGTAAATGATGTTATAATACGGTGAGAAAAGATTGCGAGGTTATTAAAACTGTAGTTGTGTCTGTATTTTGTATTAGTAAATGATGTTATAATACGGTGAGAAAAGATTGATAGGTTATTAAAACTGTACTTGTGTCTGTATTTTGTATTAGTAAATGATGTTATAATACGGTGAGAAAAGATTGATAAGTTATTAAAACTGTAGTTGTGTTTGTATTTTGCGTCTGTAAATAATGTTATAATACGGTGAGAAAAGAGTGCGAGGATATTAAAAAAACAAATGATATTGTACAGCAATGGCATAATCTAACTTTCAATCTGTACAATAGATTATCTGCCCAACACCGAAATGGGGTACAATGCAGAGTCGAATGAAACCTTACTTCGCTGTACGTCATCTCTGACACTGAACCCGACCCCGAGTGCTGCAAAATCATTCTGGGAAAATCTTTCGTCTACCGAAACCTTACTCGCTGTACGTCATCTCTGACAAAAACCCGACCCCGAGTGTTGCAAGGTCATTTGGGAAAATACAAATGAATGAAAACTTACTTCGCTGTACGTCATCTCTGACATTGAACCCGACCCCGAGTGTTGCAAGGTCACCGTCTGCTGCCCTCTTTCGTCTACCGAAACCAACTCCTGTACAGCCGGGCATCTAACAAAAGTTAAAACAGTAATGTTAATCACAGTGTTGGCTACACACGTAATTACACAACACACACACGCACGCACACATGCACGCATGCACGCACAATACACACACACACACACACACACACAGGAAACGAATATATACATATATATATATATATATAATATTAATATATATATATATATATAATATTTAATTAAACAAAACATATACGTACACACATATACAAAAAAAAACAGAAACCAAAACAACAGGAAACGAAACAATACATTTATTAGTTATCAATTTAATTCAATCCAATTTAAATTTAAATTACCTTAAATTAAATTAAATTAAATCAAATCAAATCAAATCAATTCAATCATCTAAAAATTAAATTAAATTAAATAACACTTACCTCTGCGCATGCGCCTGCCTGGCTGGCGGTACAGACTTTGACAATAAACTTGTAGAGAAACGTAATGATTTTTCCATTTAATAATGCAGTACCGTCCATTATAACAACTTTCTTTAAAGCACCGTAAATCATAAAGCAGAAATGTTGCCGTCTGCAGCGTTATGATGTTGTCAATTGCTCTGGCAGCGGACGTCTTCACAACAACTTTCTCTAAAGCAGTTGGGCAGCTGTAAATCATAAAACAGAATTCTTGCAGAGAAACGTAATGATATGTCATTCAGAAATTTAATAATGTTCAGCGTTTCTCTTACAGCGGACGTCTTCACAATAACTTTCTCTAAAGCAGTTGGGCAGCTGTAAAAATGTTGCAGAGAGACGTAATGATATGTCATTCATTGAAATTTTAATCATTTCAGCTTATCTTGTGATGTGTTTATGCTTTTAATTCTAATTTTTCTGGGGGTTTTAAACTGTTTTTTATACTTCTGGTTCTAAATGTTGCTCTCCTGTTTTTATGTTTATTTTTTTCCTGGTGATGTCAACATTTAGTGGACCGAACGTTGAGATTTTAAACTCGTGGTTTTAAACAGGGACTCGAAAAAGAAAGTTAAATGTTACTTCTAAACATTATATTTGACGTTTCTTTCGATGTCCTGCATATTTAGTACGTAATTTTATGTTATAAAAAGGCTGCATTAGTTGAGTAAGAACAAACACAAGACATTTCTTTAAGGCTCTGAAACCTGTTATGAAATAATATGAACAAGTCCCTTTTTTAAATGAATGAGTATTTAATTTGAATCCCAGCATTGTCAACTTGTTTACTGCATGCAAACAGATACACGTGAATCAATAAAACACAAATTGTGCAAATATTTCAGAGCCTTAATTCAACAGAGAAAGTTAAAACTCACCCATTGTCCACCAAGACCATGGATTTGAGAGGCGTACCCCCATTTTCAATCGTAAATTTCTCTAACCGGATGGTTTTAAATACTGCAAAAGAAATAATACAATATATCAGGACTGTCACAACCCCGCTACCTTCTGCCTTTCCCTCCAATAATAAAAAGGGGGACAATAAATGAAATACTTCAACATCACTAAAATGTTGACCACAAATTTCATTTTGTTAGTTGTAAACGTTTTCGCGTCCTTACCAATCGGACAAAAGAAAAAATAATGTTATAATCAACTTACAGTTATTTACCCCAAGTAGATAATTGAATTACTGTTGCCAATTATTTCTTATATAGATATTTTAAAGCTATCACTTGAAGTTTTGTAATTGCTTTTTATGTTGTTTACTACTGGGACATTGCCAAAAACATTTTATACCACGAGTAATCATGCAAAAGAAAAACTACCATATTATTGTCACTAGCTATTAGTAATGATGCAGTTTCTTTTCAAAACAAAATAACCTTTACAAATTGGTACTGGTAAATCGATAAGGAATTAAAATATGACTCGATACATGGTCAAAATGTGAATCGATATACAAGCAAAGGTATCGTGTATTGTATCATCAGCAGTAGTATCGTGATACATCGATCAAGACACATGTCACATAACTACCAAAGATTGAATCTGCTTAGAATGTTTATTCATGACAGCTCGTCAGTTGAACAGAAAATGGCATTGGATAATGTTTGATTCACTAATGGAAACACCAAGGAGGAACCAATCACATTCAAGCTGTGTTCTCTGAAATAACTCTAGTTAAGCCAAGTAGAGTTGTCTACCTTTAACTATAATCCTTATTAGAAATAATTTAATTCAAATATCTGCCAGATCACTCTAGTTTCTCATGTTCGGGAATTAATCTAGTAGAGTTGTCTACCTTTGACCATAAAATTATTCTTACCTCCTGTATTGACCAGTGTCAGAGTTACATCGATGGTCGTTGTCAGACCATATGCAGTTGTAGTATCGATTAAGGCACCGCCCACTTCTAACTTCGCATCCACGGTTGCCCCCGCAACAGTGTTGCTCTTGTCGATATTCTGAAGAGCTGTACTATTTAAATAAATTAAATTAAATTAAATTAAATTAATTAGAAAAGTTAATAAGATAGAATGATAGTCCCTCCAATATGACTAAAAACACATTGTTTGCTATGAGTGACTCATAAATATACTCCTGTTTTTTGAAGGATCCGTTAAGTAAAAACAAATCTATAGTAAAATGATGAAATGAAATAAAACGAAATAAAATAAAATATTTTTTGAGGAAATTGATTAAAAAACACCACAAGACTTTTGAAAAAAATTCAACAAAGTTTACTTTTTCAAAAATACCTGCAATGAAAATGAAAGAACATTTTTATTAACAAAGGATCTTTAAGCTAGAGCTAGCTGATAATTGTTTAACACAAGAGTAATTGTAACACAGAGTAACTGTAACAGTTGGCAATGAGAAGGGTGGGATGGATTGATCTCACAACATCTTGCGCCCCAATAGAGCACTCTTTATCATTCATTCCACCTGTGCAAGGACAGTCCAAAGGTGGTGGCGATCAGGGATCCTTTTAAGACAACTTCGGAGAACCTGGTTATTCCCCCCCCCCCCCCCCCCCCCCCCCCCCAAAGAAACAAAAAGTGCCACAAAGAATTAAAAACACGGCCGTCTGCAGTGCCAATTACTGAGGACAATTGCTTCAAAGGGGTTCAAATTCTTTTTCTTTTTTCTTTTCTTTTTTTGCAACAGGAATAACTTACGTAGCCTCATCAAGAGTAATCGTGTCACCAGTGACGGTGACGGTGGAACCAGATGGGCCACATGTCGCTGTTACTCTGAAATCAGTGTTAGGTGACGTGACGCCTTGTTTAAACCGAATAATGAACTGTCTGGTGTAGATCTGAAGTAAATAATAATAATAATAATAAT
Organism: Gigantopelta aegis; assembly: GCF_016097555.1. Lineage (NCBI taxonomy): Eukaryota > Metazoa > Mollusca > Gastropoda > Neomphalida > Peltospiridae > Gigantopelta > Gigantopelta aegis. The sequence continues at coordinate 5,834,666 of NC_054709.1, forward strand.
AATAATAATAATAATAATAATAATAAAAAATAATAATAATAGTAATAATAATAAAAACACTAATAATGGTGATGATCATAATAATAATGAGAATAATAATAATAATAATCAATTATGGCACTGTGATCAGACCGATATGATGTTTTATGGAGCAAAAAAAACAACACAATACCACACACATAGATATATATATATATATATATATATATATATATATATATATATATATATATATATATCGGACGTTATCTATTATTATTATTATTATTTATTATTATTATTGTTGTTGTTGTTGTTGTTGTTGTTACATCATGCACATATTAGATGATGACTTCCGATTGCTTAATGTTATGTTACGTGTAATTCCGTTTGAGATCGTATTGCACTGCTCTGTGGTTTTTTTTATACATCATGATATTACACTAGGTCCGGTGTAAAACTGGGAATCCCTTGACTTTAGATGGCTTTGCTACTGACATAATCCTAGTCTGCGTCAGCAGTAAAATAAGATTTCAATATGATTGACTTAGACCTGTGCTGAAATCAGTCTGATAATCTTGGCATGCGATAACATTGGCTTTGGTAAGATCCACTGACAGAGACCTGAAGTCGGAGAGACCAGTAAGATATATAACATTTCAACAATTGAAGATGAATGACTTACACCTGTGCCTGCATCCAAAGTAGCCTTGTCACAGGCTGCTGATTTCACTCCTGGTTCAGTATAATCATTGGTTACTACTAGTGTAGCGGCTCCAGCCGTCCCGAAACATGCTGCGTCATTGGTGTTAGTTGGGTCAGCACCTTCCACGATGACCTGACCGTTAGCACCAGCAAACCCAATGAGGCCACTGACATCAATGCCCATGGTGCTAGTACCATCTGGTGGGTCGGGTGCTCCACAAGTAAGAGTAACTGCAAATAAACAATAAAATAACACCCTCAATAAATATATATATACCCTATATATATATATATATATAATAAAATGACACCCTCACCCTCAAAACCCAGTAATATATACAGGAATGAATGAATGAATGTTTAATAACACCCCATCACAAAATTACATATCGCCTATTGAGTGTCAGAAAAGGTAAGTATATGGAAATAGTATTTACATTAAGAGTAAGCAATATTCCTAAATAACACCTCAAAGTTCGAATTTTAAAGTTTCTGTTGTTTAACAATGATTAACAAATCATCGGCTATTGAGTGTCAAACAC
>NC_054709.1:5836091-5859363 GCF_016097555.1 Gigantopelta aegis
GTTATTTTTGTCAGGGAAATGAAGTTTTCTACTGGGATGTATGCGGCCATTGGAACTGATTGAACGCTGGAACGCTTCTCGTTTCGACAGCCTGCACCACCAGGTTGGATTCTTTTTTAGCGAGATTCCTCGCCTCCACGTCATTTCTCCGTCCGACTGTCGACTTGTTTTTTCCGTGACTCGTATGACGGCCATTCTGCAGAACGCCACGGTTGTTCGCGTTTAGTCTCTACATGTCCGAGCCTGTCCTAGCAGCACTGGAAGATTGACCGCCCCACTCTAAGAAGAACTAGGAAGCGGGGTCGGCCCCTACTACTCTTTTTCTAGACTTTACCTTGCTTTATAGTGATACCATCTCGTATCCTCCGGAGTCGTGCCCGTCCGCACCACTATACCAACTCATGACGACTGGATTATACCCTAGTCTGATACTCTCTCTCGTTCAGACGGATCCAGCTTCTCAAGATCTGTATTTCAGCACAGCACTACACCTTCATCGTCTATCGACTGTCAATCTAGGGGTTTTCTTGACGGGATGCAACCCATCTCGACCCTTTAAGCTGTGCACCCAAACGGCCTTAACGAGGCCACTCGCGTGGACTAATCGATCGGACTTTAAACTTTTAGATCTGCGTTCAAAATTTTATGTCGAAATTACTTCTTTTTTTTTAAATATTATTAAATAGTCCGATCCTCTCTTCTTTCTCTTATTTAATTTTGGACTGTCCTTCTAAAATGCTCCAAATTATATAAATATTCGGCCGAGCAGTCAATTCTGTTTTATTTTTGGATTGTAACCTTTTCTTTTTTTTATTTAATCTATTAACTTTTTTACTAATTGCTATTTTCAAAATTCTGCCCATTTTCACATCCACCGCCCCCCCCCCCCCCCCCCCCTCCATCCCGAGTCAGGCCACCGATCTTATCGGAGGTCGGACTCGGGATGGGCGTGTTCGAAACCCTAGTGGTATATGGGCACGTTAAACTAGTTATCATCATCATCATCTATTTTATCAAAGTTTCAATATTTTGGTATTACATAGCGATATATCACATATTTCGAAGGTCGATTTAAAGACATCTGATTGGCAGTACCATAGTGATGACCCGGACGTCAAAGAAATATTATCCAAGTAATGTTAATGCATGGCCTCGCTGGTGCTGTGGTTAAGCCATCGGACATAATGCTGGTAGGTACTGGGTTCGCAGCCCGGTACCGGCTCTCACCCAGAGCGAATTTTAACAACTCAATGGGTAGATGTAAGACTACTACACCCTCTTCTCTCTCACTAACTAACCACTAACAACTAACTCACTGTTCTGGACAGACAGCCCAGATAGCTGAGCTGTGTGCCCATAACAGCGTGCTTGAATCTTAATTGTATATAGTCACAAAAATAAGTTGAAATGAAAACGAAATTCATTGCTTTGACTGGGCAATCATTTTTATTCCCCTCCCCGGGCTGTTACCATGGGAATCGGGTTTATTGACGCCGGAATAGGAGCGACATCATGGGTCCACTGTATAAAACTTAAAAAGCATCGGTGCTCAAGACTGGTATATCAAAAGCCGTGGTATATTTTGTCCTGTCTGTGGGAAAGTACATACAAAAGATTCCTTGCTGCTACTGGAAAAATGTAGTAGGCTTCCTCTGAATTCTGTGAAAAATGTTTATCAAATGTTTGATATGCCGATGTTAAATTAATAAATGTACTCCAGCCTTGGTGGTTATATTATAAAACTTTTAGTCTAGACTCGAGACTAATATAGTCCGACACACTGATGTCATGACAACGCCATACAAATTGTATGTGTGTGACGTCATTAGAAATCGAGTCTAGTCTTATAAGCACTGTCCTGATAGTGTGTGTTGCCGCCGAATAACAGTTAAAAGTTTTCTTTGTTTAAGGACACCACTAGATCACATTGATTTATTAATCATCGGCTATAGATCCTTTTTCAAAAAATTCTGGATGCATCTCCAACCCACAGCTAATGTTTTATTTAACGACGAACTCAGTACATTTTATTTACGGTTATATGGCGTCGGACATACAGTTTAGGACCACACAGATAATGAGAGTGGATACCTGCTGTCGCCACTTCATGGGCTACTCTTTTCGATTAGCAACAAGAGATCTGTTATATGCACTATCCTATAAACAGAATAGCACATACCACGGCCTTGGATGTACCAGTCGTGGTGCACTGGATGGGCTCATTGACTTGGATCGATCCCAAACCGACCGCGCATCTAGCGAGCGCTATACTGCTGGGCTACGTTTCGCCCATTCACTCTTTCATTTCATTTCAACTTAATTTCGTGCTCATATCCAATTAAGGTTCAAGCACGCTGTCCTGGGCACACCTCTCAGCTATCTGGGCTGTCTGTCCAGGACAGTGGGTTAGTTGTTAATTATTAGTGTTTAGTGAGAGAGAAGACGGTGTAGTGACCTTACACCTACCCACTGAGTCGCTAAAACTCGCTCTGGGTGGGAGGCGGTACCGGGTTGCGAACCCTGTACCTACCAACCGTATGTCCTATGGTTTAACCACGACACCACCGAGGCCGGTCCCATCACTCTGTAGAATTAATGCACTTATGAGTCACTGTCAAAACGGTGATGATATCAGTGAAGAATCAACTGCCATACCCACCACCCGCCACACCACCCCAGTGTTGGAGCAAACCTTCGCATTCGGGTGAACACGATAGACATTCGTGAAACATTAGCTGGCCTGAAACATTCTCAACGTGTATTTCCATCATTCTACTCACATTTGTAGTTGTAATCCATGTAAGAAAAATGTGCAGCGATTCGTTTGGAATCCTACAAATCTGTTTGGCAGAAATGCTAATATGAATGAAAGTTGTTATTCAGATTCGGGCATCTTCGTTTAATTCGTGCAAAAACCAGCTGCCTAACCCCACTCCAACTCACCCTCACTAATCAAGAAGAAGTTTGTTTTGTTTAACGACACCACTATTGATTTGTTAATCATCGGCTGTTGGATGTCAAACATTTGGTAATTCTTACATATAGTCTCAAAGGAAACCCACTCTGTTTTTCCGTTAGTAGCAAGGAATCTTTTATATGCACCATCCCACAGACAGGAAAGCACATACCACAGCATTTGATATACCAGTAGTGGTGCACTGGCTTGAACGAGAAATAGCCCAATAGGCTCACCGAAGGGGATCGACCCTAGACCGACCGCGCATCAAGCGAGCGCTTATTTATATCTTTTTTGATATTTCTGTGTGTATACTGATGAGTTGTAAAGGTCAAAGTTAATAAAGAATTGAATTGAAACCACTGGGCTACGTCCCACCCCTTTCACTAATAATAACATCTAATACGGGCAGATAGCCCAGATAACTGAGGTGAATACCATTAATAACGTGCGTTAACCTTAAGTTCATACAAATACAACAATAAATATTTAACAAATTGCTTGAAAACTGCAAGAGAAATAGAATCTTGAAGCAACTGCGAACACAGACAGACAAATTACAGACACAGACAAATATTTCAACAGGCATATGGATCAAGATGTAAATAGCTGAGTGGTTTATTCTCTATAGGGGTTGATAACACTAAAACATTTGAACAAATCTACCCTCCCCCCCCCCCCCCCCCTCCCGGGCTTCATGCGCGGTCCATTTAGGATCGATCCGCGTCTTCATGCGCGGTCCATTTAGGATCGATCCGCGTCGGCGGGCCCATTGAGCTACTTCTTGTTCCAGCCAGTATATCACGACCGGTATATCAAAGGCCGTCTATGGGTGGTGCACATAAATGATCATTGCAACTAATGGGAAAATCTAGCGGGTTTTCTCTCTAAGACTATATGACAAAATTACCAAATATTTGACATCTAATAGCCGATGATCAATACATTATTGTGTTATAATGGTGTTGTTAAACAAAACATACGTTAACTTGTTAACTTTAACAATTTAAAAAAAAAATTCAAATTCTTTAAACTTTTCGAATACACCATTTTAAATGTCTTCAAATTCATTCAACTTTTCAAATAGTATTATTACTAAACACTTTTGAAAGTTTTATTTCCATTTCTTTGGCACATTAAACTATTTCAAATCAACATAAATAATGCATAACACATCGTTACTAATGCTGGTATCGCGTAGTATTAAAACCTTACCTTTTAGCGAACTCGTTGTCAAGTGACTATTTCTTGGAGCGCACCAACACGAAGAGAAAATGTGCTCGCGCGTGTCAATTTATGGCACGTTAGAGTAGGCGGGGCAAAGATCTCCTTTTCTCTCATCGTTCGGGAAAAATAATCCATGTTCTTGGATTGGTGGCGGGTGGAACAAAGTACCCATTCATAGTTATTTTTGGAAGGGTATAAATTGCAAAAATTCTGTCTCACGGTCTCCATGTGTCACAAATCACAAATGTGATAACAGAAACACTTTACACACCACCAAACACGTATGGATTTGATTTTAAGCGTGAACTTAATAAAACTATCGATAGCCTCCATTGCATAACACTTGATTAATTTTAAAACAAAAGCGTATCGTCGACAACAATAAATTAATATACACTAAAATTTTAAGACGATTTTTTTTTGCTAGCACTTTTTTTTTTTTCAAATGGCTGTGATGGGCGTTAGTCCGCCATAAACTATGTGGGCACTTGCTGTAGGGTATCCACGAATACTCGAGTACTCGGCGCGGGCTGCGTCTAGCAAGACTCGAGTCCGTTCAAAGGACTCAAGTACCCGTTTAAGGAAGACCCTCTCATTTAATTATATTTGTTTAAGTCGTTTTGCCATATGCTTACCTCCGGTTACATTATAGGGCTTTGAAACATGGAGGAAACATAAAAGTCGAATGTGTGGACTGCAATACAATGACATGATTTGGGATCCATGCTCAGCGCTAGAATTAAGATACATGATGCCATTTGACTTTATTCTTTAGTCTCATTATCATCTAAATGTCGGGTACTCTGGTCCGGGTCGAGTGTGACCCTCGAGTACTCGAGTCCGAACTTGCTCTACTGTGGAGATACAGTGAATGCTGTAACAGAAAACACACCACTTGTATTACAGTCAGTATTCCACCATCCACTTAGCTTGTGTTCATTTGGGATCCATGCTCAGCGCTAGAATTAAGATACATGATGCCATTTGACTTTATTCTTTAGTCTCATTATCATCTAAATGTCGGGTACTCGGGTCCGGGTCGAGTGTGACCCTCGAGTACTCGAGTCCGAACTTGCTCTACTGTGGAGATACAGTGAATGCTGTAATAGAAAACACACCACTTGTATTACAGTCAGTATTCCACCATCCACTTAGCTTGTGTTCATTTGATCAGCCCGGGCATTTCTTTACTTTTTCTATAGACACCCCCCCCCCCCCCCCCCCACACACACATTAAACACAAAAAAACCAAACAACAACAACATACAAGAAAAGAAACAAACAAAAAGAAAAAAATACATATAATACACAAAAACAAAATCAAAACAAACAAACAAAAACAAACAAACAAAATAAAAACAAACAAAAAGTACAAAAAAGACAAAATCAAAAGGTGTACATAGGGAGGAAGATTTTAAAACCTCAGAACCTGTGCGTTAGTTCGTTATTGGTGGATCCTCTGTAATAAATGAACCTAGAAGAAGATAACTCGGGTAATTCTTCTCTCTCACTAACCACTAACAACTAACCCATTGTCCCGGGCAGACAGCCCAGATAACTGAGGTGTGTGCCCAGGACAGCGTGATTGAACCTCAATTGGATATAAGCATGAAACTAAGTTGGAATGAAATGAAAGGGTAGGTATAAGATTACTACAATCTCTCTCTCTCTCTCTCTCTCTCTCTCTCTCGTCCCGTAAGTGTTATATGACAGGCATGTCAAAGGTCGCGGTATGTACTATCCTATCTGTGAAAAAGCACAAGTAAAAGATGCCTTCCTACTAATGGAGAAATATTATAGTCGGACTCTCTCTGCATTCGTCTCTTCCTTTCTATCTTTCTTATCCTTTTTATCTCACTTTCCGTCCTCCCATCTTTTTCTCTGTCCATCCGTCCGTCCGTCCGTCCGTCTGTCTCTCCCTCTCTCTCTCTCCCTCCCAAGTTTCGAAAAAAATCCACATATTATGTTAGACGCCAAACAGGGGTGTAGGCTGGGGGGGGGGGGGGTAGGGGGTTCGGACGAACATCCCCCCTCCCCCTGAAGCAAATGGTCCGTTCCAGAACTAAAACATACATGTTTATACATATGGAGTTTCTGGAGGTGCAAAAACAAAATAGAAAAGGTCCACTTGGTTCATATTCGACCCCCCCCCCCCCCCCCCCCGGGTCCAGCTCACGCTACGCCCCAGCCAAACAGCTCTAGTTTAAAATAATACACAGAGGAGTCGTTAAACTAACATTCCTTTCTTCGCCTCCGAGTCTCAAATCCAGGTCTACCTTGTTCAGCCATCCATGTAACTCAAATATAATCTATTTAAATGTCAACAGCCGCCCCGGTGTCTTCGGTTTTTGTCTTCAGCGGGAGAGTTCTATCGATAATATTGTCCAGTTTATTAAAGCCTTGAGCTCTTTTACTTTAAATATATTAGTATACCACCATTGGACAAGAGTAAGTCACTAGCCACTGTATTTCCATTGTATTTCTTTTGCAGGCTCCGTTCGAGAATTGAGAATTCCTATATTTATTGCTTACGATTACGTCCTCTGACCGCCCTTGCATTAAGATACTAATGGCCGCCTTTTGTTTATTTTGAGTAGTCTATTGTAATTGTAAAATACTCTATTAACTCTTAATTATTGTTTTGTAGTAGTGCCAGCTACTATCTAAGACAGTATTGATTGTTATACTGTACTATTATAATATTTAAATAAATAAATCTCAATAGGAAGACTTTGTAAAACTAAAATAATAAAATAACAATAAACCACAACTTGACCTTTATCCGCCATGACAGCCGACATGACAGCCGCCATGTTGGAATCAATATTAAACACATCTGAGGTAAAAGAATCGAGCGATAACCATAATACATCTACGGATAGGTTAGACGCAGTTTTAAATAACAGTATGACACCAAACAGACTTTCAAATGAACAACTTGCCTGGGATCATGACCATGTTTTTGGTACCCCTCAAACAGGAGGAAAAATGCCGTATTATGCTTCATCCCCCCAAATAAGCGGCTCGCAACCCCCCATACAACCCCCATACCGAACACCTATTAGAAACATCATGGCCGATATACTAACTAAATCCAGTTTATCAACCATAGAGGAATTTCCGTCCGATGAATCTTTTCCGGATTCCCCCCCCCCCCCCGGGGGAACAACGTCGCCGGGGTCGCCGCCGACCTGGAAAAAAATGTAGGTAACGGCGATGAGGAACCGGATTCCTCTACTGGATCAAACAAGCTAATCATTTACCTTGGAGAAGAACCACCAGAAGTCCCCCCCCAATGAAATAAATAATTGTCCCAACCCAACCACCGACTCTGTTGTTACTGGCGAGGTAAGCGCCAAACCTCATCTCGACGCAGCAAGCGCCAGTGGGTCACAGACGCCGCCACCAGCCACCACCAAGACAGTGAAGAGGAAGAAAAAGATCCTTCCCCCTACACCACATCATGAGGGCCAGAGAAAGAGGAGGGTGGCGGAGGAGGTGACCCACACATCTACGGATGAAGAGTTGGGTAAGTACAACATTACCACTTCCAATCGTTACAGACTTTTGGAAGATGATATATATGAAAAATATACAGGAGATGAAACAGCAAAAAAAAGTAAAATCTTTGTTAAACCTCCCACGTCACCCCCCCCCCCCCCCCACCCCACCCCCCATATCTGGAATTAGACAAGTCTTTTTTTTGCTGGAAAGAATCCATCCAGGTATGAATACTTTTTTTTGCAGGAATCCATTAACTCCATCTCCTCAGATGCCTCTTTCAACCTAGAAACCTCTCTTTTCTTTTTCACCAGGCTCACGGATGGAAGAGTTTTCATTCACTCCAAAACAGAGACCCCCCTCCTTAAATTAGGCAGTTACTTTTATCTCCGTCCTGACCCCAACACCAGTCTTAGTGTAGAGATCTTATTTGAGACCATCTACCAGGAGCCTATAGACGTTAACAAGAGCCTGGATCCTACCCACACCCCAACCCCCTCTTCCTCTCAGTTAGGGTACACACAAGATTCCCAACTCAGTCAAAACATCCATTTCCAGGTTTTAAGCTCTATTCCCCAAAATAATGTCAACAACAGCCCACCACCGTCATCTTTATATGGCTCCGTTCAGGTCCGCACTTCCTCGATAAATGTAAACATGCTAACGCCACTTTTTTTCTCCAGCTGACTCTTGATGAGTCTGGAGCTCCACGCGGTAAGACGTGTTTGTTTCGCTTGTGCACACTGCACGTGCTTTCGTGTGCTCGACTTGGGGGTCCTTCATTTCGTTGTTTTTGTCAGCGAAATGAAGTTTACTACTGGGATGTATGCGGCCATTGGAACTGATTGAACGCTGGAACGCTTCTCGTTTCGACAGTCTGCACCACCTGGATGGATTCTTTTTTAGCGAGATTCCTTGCCTCCACGTCATTCTCCGTCTGACTGTCGACTTGTTTTTTTTTCGTGACTTGTATGACGGCCATTCTGCAGAACGCCACGGTTGTTCGCGTTTAGTCTCTACATGTCCGAGCCTGTCCTAGCAGCACTGGAAGATTGACCGCCCCACTCTAAGAAGAAATAGGAAGCGGGATCGGCCCCTACTACTCTTTTTCTAGACTTTACCTTGCTTTATAGTGATACCATCTCGTATCCTCCGGAGTCGGGCCCGTCCGCACCACTATACCAACCCATGACGACTGGACTATACCCTAGTTTGATACTCTACTCGTTCAGACGGATCCGGCTTCTCAAGATCTGTATTTTAGCACAGCACTACACCTTCAACGTCTATCGACTGTCAATCTAGGGGTTTTCTTGACAGGATGCAACCCATCTCGTCCCTTTAAGCTGTGCGACCCAAACGGCCTTAACGAGGCCACTCGCGTGGACATATCGATCGGACTTTTAAACGTTTAGATCTGCGTTCAAAATTTTATGTCGAAATTACTTCTTTTTCGTAATATTATTAAATAGTCCGATCCTCTTCTTTCTCTTATTTAATTTTGGACTGTCCTTCTAAAATGCTCCAAATTATATAAATATTCGGACGAGCAGTCAATTTTTTTTTTTTTTTGGCTTGTAACCTTTTTCTTTTTTTCGTTAATCTATTAACTTTTTTGCTAATTGCTATTTTCAAAATTCTGCCCATTTTCACCCCCCCCCCCACCCCCTCCATCCCGAGTCAGGCCACCGATCTTATTGGAGGTCGGACTCAGGATGGGCGTGTTCGAAACCCTAGTGGTATATGGGCACGTTAAACTAGATATCATCATCTTGATGAGACTAGATGTGTGTCAGTGCGCTCTCGACTTGCCCCCCCCCCCCCCCACCTGGGGAGACTGATAGCCAGCTTTGGATCCCTATTGGAGTTTCGGGTCACCTATACCGGGTCACGGGCGACCGTGTCCTTGGTATATGGAGACCCGCCTCCAAAGAAGAGGACCGGAGGAACGGGAAGAGGAAGGAGAAGGAAGAAACCCGTGCTGGGGACGGCTCAGGAGGGGACAAAGCTGGCGGCTCAACTGCCAGTGGCGGTCCCTTCTGCGTCGCCGCCCCCACCGAGTTCTCCGGAGAGGACGCGACAGCCATCGGCACCCGCATCCCCGGATCCGCCCTACTCGGAAATGGACATTGCGATGTGCCAGCCGGCCAGTAGGACACCACCAAAATGGACCTCCACTCCAAAACAGACGACTTCGGTGCAGCGGTCAACTCTAACGACCGCTCCCGTTGAGTCGTCACCAGGATTTGTTGCGGTGGTGGCACCAAAAAGGAAGGCGTCATCACCGACCACCCAACCAGCAAAGACTAAGCCGCCGCCTGAAGCCGTCCCCCTACAAGAGGAAGAGAATGAGGACGAGGACGAGGACGAGGACGAATGGAGCCTGGCCCTGGGTGGACTTCGACATCAGCTCCACCCATACTTGCAAGGGGACACCACTCAACCAACAAAACTGCGGGGAGGATACGCTAACATAGACTGGAAGCCAATGGAGGACGGCAGCTGCTACGAAATCCATCACAAGACCTTTGGAAGTACGCCGGGAGTGGTCGTGACCCATCGGAGGGAGCAGATCTACAGACAGTGCGTCTTGTTTTGGAAGATTGACAACAGGTCTCTTCACAAGATGCTCAGTGCAGTCTGCGGCCCCGGTTACTCCACGGTTGTACAGGCTCTACGCCAGCAAAAAGACCTGCTGCCGTCTCTCCGAACAACTCCAGGATCTCCGAGAAACCAACCTTAACTAGGACAGGTATCCTCCTTTTTGGGCTTAGTTGGACTTTAAACGTTTTCGATCGAGTTTCAAAATCTCTATGTTTATTTTTTTTATAAATAGTCCAACGCAATTTACTTTGGCGCCCGTTCAATTGCTCAAATCACCTTAAAACCTTTTTTGGCCGAGCAGTCAAACTTATTTTTGGGTTTAAATTCTTAGTCCGGACATGATGTTAGGTGCAGTTAGTCTCAGTATACTTTAGCTTTTTCTAGTTAGACCCGAAGGAATCGAAATTCAGCCAGTCAGAACACGGCCCATTTTCGGTGTCTACTAGTCGGTCCGCGCAGTCGCTGGACACAACTAAATTCTTATTCCAAAATCTGCCCACCTCAAACTTATCCCCCACCCTTTTCTGTCCTGGACTTAGTCACTGGCAAAGGCCAGAGATTATGCCCAGGACAGACATGCTTGAAACCTTCGTGGTATATGAGCATGTAAATAAATATTGGAATGGAATGCTAACGCCAGTCAAACCCGAAGCCAACTCACAGGCCACTCGGCGGTCTCCGACCCTCTCCGAAGTGGACTCGGAGACGGCCGAGAGGCCTCCCGACAGTAAACTACCCTCTGCGGACAAGTCCGAACCTCCAAACGATCAACCAAAAATTCAGCCTAGTGTTAGAGCGCCCGCTTCACCCACCCCAAACTCTAACCCAAAAGACTGTACGGCCCCCCCCCCCCCCTAAAAAATCTGCTCAACCGGTTGCGGTGGGAGTATGGGGGGACGAGCCGTGTGATATCTTTGGCCCAGTAGCCACCCTTTCTCGGTCAAAATTCATTAAAGAGTTCACAGTAGTTAAAACTAAAAAATCTAAACGCAGTCTGCAGTTTGAAAATGTAAACAAGGCCCCAGTCTGTGCAGAATTTTTGCGTTCCCCCATCAAAAAATCCTCCCCCCGGAAACGGAAAGTAGCTCTAAAATCAACCTGCCCCGGCGGTGACCAGTTAGTTAAAAAAAATATTAACAATCAACCAACATTTAATGAGGAGTATCCCCCACTCCCACCTAAAACCCCAGTTCCCAATCCACCACCCAAGGGTACCCAGGTACCCTTGGCCTTCTATAAAGGGGTGGAGCCAGCTAAAGGCGGTTCTGGGATCGCCCCCTTCCACAGTACGGGACCTACCGCACCACCCCAGTTTACCGTGGTCGGTACCAAACCAACTAAAGAAAAAGTAAAAGACCCCATAAGCAATAACCCCACCATACAAGACTTCACCTGCAGACGGTTGGTCAGGATGCCACCCGGACCGCTGTCTGCAGTGCACCTCCAAAATATTCTAATTAAAGAAAACCCCGATCTTGATATTAAAAATGTTACAATTTGGAAAAATGGCTACTGGGACGTGCTGCTAAAAGATAAAAATAACTGTGTGGACCTGATAATTTTCAGGTCCCAATCCTATCCATTATTAATGTTCAGACCAAAACCGATAAAATGTGCGCAGTGCCAGAGATGGGGACACAGCATAAAAAAATGTCGTTCCAGGGGGGACCCAGTCTGCTTTAGGTGTGGGGACAAGCACCCAAAGCGGGGGACGGACAACCCATGCACCAATGCATTAAAATGTGCCAACTGTAAGGGTCAGCACTACACTCATAGCCAGGAGTGCCACCACCATCAGGAAGCCATTCGGGTATTAAACTCCAAGCCCAGAGAGGAGTCCGTCCACCCGCCAAGGGGGGCTTATAACCCAGTCGAGCGTCAAAGACACACACCGGCAGCCGCCCCACCCCCACCCCCCTTCTTAGAACTAATAACTTTAATGCTGGGAACGCCTACACAGCCCCCCCCCACCCCCCCCCCCCCCCCCCCTTAATGAGAAATATAAAACAACGGCCCAGATCAGCCCATAACAGCAGAACAACTTCTGCGGGTTTTTAACGGGGCTGTTTCTGGACGGTTCCCTGGGGGTACCTATTAAGGGAAATATACAAGAGGAAACCATTAAAATGGCTACGCACTCCAGCCTGTCTAGCCTTTTCGCACCACCTTGGTATTATTATCAAAGACCCAAAAGTTTTAAACAAATAGCTTAACTGGTATGCACCGAGAATGGCCAAACCAACTCCTGTCTCCACGCCTAGTCATCATAATATAGACTAGATTAATTAAACTAATAGAGCTTATAATTAGTACTGCCTCAAACCAATTATGGGAGACACGAGAAATGAAGTTATACCCAAATACCTAACCAAACTTAACAATAACAGTAACAATAACAATAGTGTAAATAATAGTGATAATATTAACAATAACAATAACAGCGCTAATAAACAAACTAAAATTAAAATAGATAAATTTAAAGGTTTGGCCATTCTCCAGTGGAATGCTAATGGCATTAAATCACTAAACCATGGAGACGAATTAAAAAAAATATATGTAGACGCTAAACCGGCCATAGATGTTTTATTTGCATACAAGAAACCTGGCTAGATAATGATAACCAAGATAAAAATAAAAATAAAAAATATTTTAGAAACTTTAATATTCCGGGGTATTTTGGGTTTTTTTATAATAATAAATTTTCTACTAGAGGAGGTATAGCTACTTTCATCAGGAATGACATGTCCTACTCCCGCATCCCGCTCAATGAGACCAAAAATAATATTGAGGTCTTGGGCACTACAGTGTATGGCGGAGTCGAGAATATAGATATTTATAATTTTTATGTTCACCCAGGCAGCCAACACAATAAACTTAATATAAATAATTATTTGGATTCCATTTCTAAAACACAAATAAATAAACTAATTATTTTAGGAGACTTTAATTGCCGTAATTCTTTATGGGGATCTACTACTAACGATAAACAGGGGCTTATTATGGAACAATTTATAGAAATTGTTAAAACTGTCTGTTTAAATGATGGGTCTCCAACCTTTTTTTCTGACTCCTACCTTACCTGGACCTGGCTAGACCTCACTATGGTCTCAGAGGAGATGGCGTCTAAATGTGAGTGGCAGGTCATTAATGATTTTAATAGTGACCATCTCCCTATTATTACATACTATAACTTAAATGGGTCATGGAGGGAAACACCGAAAACTAAAGAAAAATGGAATTTTAATAAAGCAGATTGGCCAGGTTTGTATCAGTTATGCTTGAATCTTAGGCCGAAGGATATTAGAAGTAATAACATAGATAAATTTAATAAAAATTTGATTGATAAGATTACAATAATAGCAAATAAAACTATCCCAATTTCAAATGCTAAAGTCAGATATAATTCAGTACCTTGGTGGAATGATAATCTAGCTAATATTATTAAATACAGAAATAAAATGCGTAAGAAATACCAGAGTGATAAAACTCTGGATAATTTAGGTAAATTTAAAGAAAGTAAATTTAAAGTTACACAAGAATTGTTTAGACTTAAAAAAGATTCATGGAATAAATTTTGCTCATCATTAAACAGGCAATCTAGGGTTACAGAAGTATGGGCAAAAATAAAACGCATTCAGGGAAAAACTCTTGCTAAATCTTCTTTACTAAAAGCCAATAAACTCTATACCACTAACCAACAAAAAGCCACAATATTTGGACAAACCTTTCAAGAAAATTCAAGTAATGGTAATTTTCCACAAAAATTCTCTAATATAAAAGAAAATATAGAAAAAAACTATAAGGTCCCCCTGGATGCTAAATTTTCTAAACATAATATAGATTATAACATTCCATTTTCCCTCCAGGAAATGACTGAGGCTTTTGCTCACAGGAAAGGTACCGCCCCATGGCCAGATAAATTCAGCTATCTCTTTTTCCAAAACATGCCAGAAGCTACCCTCAGACTTTTCCTGGAACTTTATAATAAAGCCTGGAAACAGGGTTATCTCCCCTTAGCATGGAAACATGCTGAGGTTGTCAGCCTCCCCAAGAAAGGGAAAGACTTATCTAACCCATCTAATTACCGTCCAATCTCACTAACATCCAGTGTTTGCAAAACCATGGAGGCCATGGTTAATTCCAGACTCAGCTACTATTTAGAAAGTAACCATCTTTTGACCATATATCAGAGTGGCTTCAGAAAAAACCACTCTACTGCCGACCACCTTTTTCGACTCCAATCAGAAATTGCAAATGCTTTAAGTCATGGCGACAAAGTGGTCGGAATATTTGTTGATCTGGAAAAGGCCTATGATATGGTTTGGCGACACGGGTTACTAATTAAAGTGTATAACATGGGCATTAGAGGGCCTATGTTTGCATTTATTGAACGTTTTATTAGCAATAGAACTTTTACTGTTAATGTTACTGAAACATTCTCTGATATTCTTAACCTTGAGAATGGCATACCCCAGGGATCTGTAATAGCCCCAACGCTTTTCAGTATTTTTATTAATGATCTAGCTACTGCCCTCACTGGCTCGTCTAATGAGGACACCAAGCTTAGTATTGGTCTATTTGCTGACGACACAGCTTTTTGGCGAACTGGAAAGTGTATAGAAAAGATTAAAATAGATATCCAAAAAGATATAGATATACTTCAAAATTGGGCTGAAACCTGGGGTGTTACCATCTCAAGATCTAAGACCTCTGCTATTCTTTTTACTAATAATAATTTCCAGAGACGGTATAAACTTAATTTAACACTAGATAATCATCCCATAGCTCAGGTAACGTCAGTTAAATTTCTGGGAGTCATTTTTGACCCAGCACTTTCTTTTAATGAACATATAAAAGATGTAGTTAAAAAATGTAATAATTATATTAATTTACTTAGAGTTATATCTGCGACTAAGTGGGGGGCTGACAGACATACACTTTTAATGATTTTTGAAGCATTTATCGTCTCCAGGTTACAATATGGTGCCCAAGCCTTCTGCTGTGCATCAATTTTCCAGCTTGATAAGCTAGAATCAATATACAATAAAGGGCTTAGAATTATAACCAAAATCTCCCCGGGCACACCAAATGACAGTCTGCATGTGGAGCTAAACATTCTTCCCCTCAGTGTTAGGCGCACCCAGCTTTGTCTTAAACACTGGTTTAAAGCTAAATACCTAGTACCACTAAATCCTGTAGCAACCATTAAACCGAATAATGATGATTATTTACATATCAATATTGATTCTGCAGTTAATTTTAATAATAGAATGGCGTCTAATTTAGAACTCTTGGATATTAATCTGGACAAGTACTCTCCCCCCTTGGTGCCACCCTGGTTAATTAAACCGCCGAATGTCCCTTTGCTTCTAAGAAAGGAAACTTTAAAAACAGAATTTGAACCATTTAAAAATATAATATTTAGAGCAGCTTTAAATGACTATTATTCTGATTACATCCACATATACACAGATGGCTCCAAGGACCCACTTTCTGGTAAAGCAGGCATGGCTTTCTGTGTCAGGCCTAGCTTGCCTAACATTTCTAGCTCCCACTACGCCAGAGTGACTGACCACGTTTCGGTATTTACTACTGAACTGATGGCGATCTACTCTGCGCTCAAGTGGATTCTTACTAATATCACTAATTTCTCGACCCCCCAAAAATTTCTTATAATATCTGACTCTTTGAGCTCACTACAAGCTCTCCAGAATCTAAAATTCAAGAGTTCTTATCTAATTAAGCAAATTATAAATATGATTAATTATAACAATAGTAAAGGGTTATTTATAACTTTGGAATGGGTTCCTGCTCATGTCGGCATCTCTGGCAACGAAAATGCAGATCTACTAGCTAAAAAAGCCCTAGATATAGACAAAATTGAAATTAATATTAATATTAATCTTAATGAACCTATGGCCATAGCCCATAAAAATTTTCTTAAGTTTTGGCAAACCGAATGGAATATTAAAACAAGGCTATGGCACTATTTAATCAAACCTAAAGTTAATTCGAAAAGACCTACTTATCTAAATGTTAAAACTGAAACAATTATTACTAAACTGCGCCTTGGTGTTGTTTTTGGTCTGAACGACACCCAATTTAAAATTAAAAAAAGTAATACGGCACTCTGTACTATCTGTAAAAAATTAGATAATGTAAGACATTTTCTTTTTTATTGTAAAAAATACACTAAGGAAAGAGATATTCTTAAAATAATAATAGATAAATGTAAAATTAAATTTAATCCGGTTAAAATATTTAACCCGCCCCCCGCTCTCAAACAGGAGGTGGAACGGGCTATTTTAAACTTCGTAAAAGATACTAAAATACATATATAATAAGTAGCTGGCACATAATATGATAACTAAGTAAATTGGGCCGAGGGCGGTCCGAGGACTATAAATCTACACTCAACCTGCTTAACTTTTAAACTCACCTTACAGCGGCGGACAGTTGGCTGGTGGCAAACCTTGCCCACGGTGGTAACGGCGCTGGCCTTACCCTCCCGTGGACAAACCGAATAACTTCCTCTTTTTATAAAATTTTAACTCTTTTTAACCATAAATGTTTATTTCCTTTTAATTAATTATACTAATAAATCTCTTTTTCCTTTTAAACAATTTTAGAGACACCGAACAGCCTATACACAATAATCTTCATTCACAGGTTGGCGATTGGCTGGAGAGTTGTAACATCCACATTCCTATTTTTTTTTTTTTCCAGAGAGGGAATCGAAATCCAGCCAATAGCAGCTGCTCAATCTTCGCCTGTTGTTTCTTAACACTGGCTTTCTTTTATCTCAAACGGCTCCGACTAGGGATCGAGATTCAGCCAATCGCAACGCACCCTTCCATACTGAGTGTCGAATATCGATCCGGTTCACTTCTAACACACACTGTGTATTCTTTCTTCTGTCTTAACTGCTGAATGCCGCTCACGAGTGTTCCCGAGGTGCCATTCGGTGATATCCGGAGAGCCGGGTCTTGCCGTGGGTAACATTGGGACACTATCCTGTCCGGTATTCTTCACTACTTCTCACAATCTAACCGTATGGAAACTTTCGCTCCACTTTTCTTCTTTCTTTGCTGGCCGCTGCTAGCACGTCTACTCTTCACTGTTATCTTTACTGGAATGATTAACCATTGGGTGCTGGGGCGATTGGCTGTCTGGGCCCGGGTTCTGACCAATTAGAACCCTGTCCCGTTATAAATGTTTTCTATTTGGTCCGCGCTTATAGCCGGCCAAAAACTATAATCTGAACCTAGTGTGAGAGTGGTTGCGTGAATGTTGTTTTTCCGCCTTGACTTGGCGGCGCGGACACCTGGCAGTGTCTGTGCCGCCCTTCATGGGCGGAATTTATGGCTGTGTGTGAATGTGTTTTAGATTTTAATTAAGTATGGTATAGTTATTATACTTTTAATTAATTGTTATAATAAAGTGAGTTATTATTGTTAAATCTTTCCTCTTAGCATTTTTAAAATATTTTATTATTTTAATGTACATGTACCCGTTCTTTTTAATTATCAACAGGTTTTAAACGGTATTAATTTGATCGGTCAATTGTATATATACAAATAAAAAAAACCTGACCGGTACTCGGAGCCACCCACTTAACGAATAAGTGGTTACTTGGGTGACACCGAGGATTATATAGCAATGACATCTGTCATCCGTTTAGGTGGCGCACCCTTCGGGGTGTAGAGCTCACGAATGCTTAAGGAGAACGGCGAGGGCACCTCACTCCAAGAACAGGATCAATCCATCCGTCAACCACCAACATCAATGACTGCTAATACGTTTCACAACCACACCGGACGGCGGCTCGCGGGTTATTTTCATATATCATTATATCATACCACTCATCTCATTTAAATAAGGCCCATCTGTGTTATATGGATAACCTGGGGGGGGGGGGGGGGGGGGGGGGGGGGGGGGGGACGCCGTGGTAGGGTGCATATTTGGGTGCGATAGGGCGTTGGCGGTTTGGGCCGGTAGGGATGCCTGTTAGGAGGCCTCCCCCCCCCCGGATCGCCCCCCCCCCATGGAAATCCGGATCTACCTTATTGGGCCCCCGCCTGTTGGAACGCCGGACTGCTCGGTGGCGCTGGGTTCCCCCCTTTGCGAATCCTTTTACCTCTAGGGCTAAAGTTACATAATTATATTAAGAAATTAAGAATAAATATATATATATATATATATATAATATATATATATGTATAGATATTATTATTAAATGTATAAGTATAGTATATATTATTTTTGAACTGCCCGATTGAAAATTTAATTATAATTATGCACCTACTAATTATATTATAAAACAATAGAATGTTATAGGTTTAATTATAATTATGGTGCTTTTATATTAACATAAATATAAACATATGTAATGATAGACCCCAAATTATTTTTAACTTTGGCTCTGTTTTTAAGTGGTCTTACCACACTATTAAAAATTGTCACCTTCACCTCTCTCACACACTCCCCCCCCCCCCCCCCCTCCCGTCCCGGAGTCGGTCACTGGCGTAGTCAGAGGCTGAATCCGGGGTGGGCGTGCCTGAACCCTTGTGGATAGGGGCACGTAAAAAGAGTTTCCCAGTTCCCAGTACTGCTATTTCCCATAGGAACAACATATTTAGACCAGTGTATGCAATAGAAGTGCTTGTTCTCGCTATCCACACCCATCCACCTCTTACGTACATGTAATACAAAACATTAAAGGTGCTATGTCAAAGTTGCAGTAATGACGGTTCCCGCCAAAAATATATTTATTAATTTTTGCTTTGAAACATAAATTTATATTAACTATGTGACTATTAAAAAACGTACAACATATTAATTCCATTTTTTTTTTTTTGGTGGTGGTGGGGGGGTTTGTTGTAGAAACACAACTATTTTAGCGGGAATCTTGAGAGTGTGTCATACGCAGTAACTACTGACGTAACTGTTTTATGTGTACACATTCAAAATACCAAATTTACCCAGAATTTGTTGCTTTCAACTGACAAAAGAAACAAAGATGGTGGTCGTCCAGTGCAAGACTTTTAAAAATTATTATTCTAGAGTTAATTGTAGAAAGATTATACGTGGGATCGATTAATTTGTAATTATTTATTCCAAATATATGAGAAAATAAAGAAATATTATAGTTTAAATTTTGACATAGCACCTTAATGTACATAGCAAAACAAAATCAAATTAATTACGTTTCTTTACTGTAAACAAACATTTTCATTACTGTTCCAAAAACTAATTCTTAGTGTTTCCTCTGTACAAAGTATTTTCTGAAAATAATGTCGTTATAGAGGAGAAAGACGTCTATTCTAGAGACTGTGTCTCGACGTTCCAGTTTGGATCGGGGCGGGAAGTAGCCCAGTGGTAGAGCGCTCGCTTGATGCGCGGTCGCTTTGTGATCGATCCCATTGGGCTATTTCTCGTTCCAGCCAGTGCACCACGACTGGTATACCAAAAGGCCGTGATATGTGCTGCCCTGTCTATGGGATGTTGCATATAAAAGAACCCATGCTGCTAATCGAAAATAGTAGCTCATGAAGTGTCGACAGCGGGTTTCCTCTCTCAATATTTGTATGGTCCTTAACCATATATCTGACGCCATATAACCGTAAATAAAATGTGTTGAGTGCGTCGTTAAATAAACCATTTCCTTCCTTTCTTCCAATTATGATCTTTTTAATTTTACTGTTTGTTTTTTGTTGGGTTTTTAAAAATATTTTTTTAGTGAATAGTCTATCATAACTGCGTAGATTTGCTCATTACAATTTTATTATTTATAATGGTTGTATATGCTGCATTTTATTGTTTGTGTTTAACGACACCACTAGAGCAGATTGATTTATTCATCATCGGCTGTTGGATGCTAAACATTAATGTTGACTCGTAGTCTTCAGTGGAAACGCGCTACATGTTTTAGTTAGCAGCACGGAATCTTTTATATGCAGTATCCTACAGACAGGACAGTACATGCCACTGCCTTTGATATACCGGTCGTAGGGCACTGGTTAGGACGGGGAAAAAAGCACAATCGACCGAAGAGGTTCGATCCTGTGAACTGAGATAGATGAAATGTGGTTTACAGTACCACGAATTAACTTTGTATCTTTCTATCAGTATATTTATTTAGTTACACGCGTGTAAGAAAGACGTGTTTTATTTAACAACGCACTCAACACATTTTATTTACGGTTATATTGCGTCAGATTTATGGTTAACGACCACACAGATATTGAGAGTGGAAACCCGCTGTCGCCACTTCGTGGGCTACTCTTTCCGATTAGCAGCAAGGGATCTTGTATATGCATCATCCCACAGACAGGGTAGTACTTACCACGGCCTTTGATATACCAGCCGTGGTGTACTGTCTAGAACGAGAAATAGCCCAATGGGCTTACACGCGTGTAAGACAAATAATTAAATTTGTGTAAATTCGGTAACATATATAATAAAATATACAACAGAAATAGCAAAACACATAGTAAAATAGCCTCATCGCTTTGAACTATTCTTAATATATTCAGCTGCGATAAAATGTATTAAAAAAAAAAACGTTGCATAAAATATGATTAGAACACCAACAAAACCCGTCTTCCCCCCCAAAAAGAGCAACAAAAAAACCCCCAAACAAACATACACTTTTGTCCTCAAATAGCGGGAACTTGTAAAACGATAATGTAAATTTGGGTGGTACTCTGTTTATTTCTCTCTTTAAAAGAACCCCACGAAAACCACCATTTTAAAATTCAAGACATCCCGGACAGTTATCGCGCTGTTTTGTTTGATGTACATGGCAATAGGTGAACGCCCATCTATTAAAAACCTCTTTTTTTGTGCTGTCCCTCTTCTATAAACTAGGTGTGCTTCTCTACCAACTACTAAAAACATCGTTAATTCGTTATAGATGAATGACTATGTATCGATAACAATCATTTCACATATTCCAGTAGGTCGGACAGAAATCCGCTGAATATTGTGTACTGATAACTGTCGTACGGGCATAGAAAACGAGAGATCTGTTGTTGATATCAGTGGTGACATTGCGGTGTGTGTCTGTGTGTGTGTTTGTGTGTGTGTGTGTGTGTGTGTGTGTGTGTGTGTGTGTGTGTGTGTCTGTGTGTGTGTGTGTGTGTTTTTCTCTCTTTCTTTCTTTCTTTCTTTCTCTCTCTTTCTCTCTCTCTCTCTCTCTGTGTGTGGAGAGAGAGAGAGAGAGAGAGAGAGAGAGAGAGAGAGAGAGAGAGAGATAAAGAGAGACAGACAGACAGAGAGGGGGGACAGAGAGAGAGAGAGAGAGAGAGAGAGAGAGAGAGAGAGAGAGAGAGAGAGAGAGAGAGAGAGAGAGAGAGAGAGAGAGAGAGAGAGAGAGAGAGAGAGACACACAGAGAGAGAGAGAGAGAGAGAGAGAGAGAGAGAGAGAGAGAGAGAGAGAGAGAGAGACAGACAGACAGACAGACAGACAAAGAGACAGACAGACAATAGACAGAGACAAAAAGGGAGGCAGACAGATGCTGTGTGAGAATGCACACAACACACAGAGATACACGAAACCTCTCATAACTGGACCCTCTAAAAACCAGGCATTGTACATGGTCCCTTTACACACACACACACGCGCACGCAAGAAACCCCTCAAGTCCGGAACCTCTCCCAAACGGAGTTCTCTCAAACCGGACCTTTTCCATGGTCCCGTGATTTACGCATCTCTTGACACTAAAGATTACCTCTCTCAACCGGAAACCTCTTTATACTGAACACCCAACGAAAAATTCAGTCCCAAACTCTTTATTTAGTGCAAATTGTACCTCTGAAAACAGGGTGACCAGACAGTTGTCAATCATTAGGGCGCTAATAATTGTTTATTTTGCCGGCTTCGGCAGTGTGCCCATGCTGAGGCGAATGTAGAACGCTTCGGCCCGGTCGTTTCGGCCGTGGACGTTTCGGCCTGAGTACGATGTTTTGGCCTTAACTTTAAAACAATTATGTGGCACAATACTTTATTCCCTTAAATGTGGCATACTGTTTGTTTGGTAGGTATTAACATGTTTATATCCCGATGGTTCAAACATGCTTACCGTGGGCACAACCTCTGAAGAAAAAAACACTGGTTAATCAAAGTTCCATCATATACGTTTGATAGAATGTTACTTTGATTCTGTTAAGTTCGTATCTTTGCTTCGATCAATGTCCGGCACTAAACTGGGTTAATTAAGGAATTTGTCATGCATGGTATTTCTGCAGCCGTATATTATGCAGAGGTAGCCTTCCTTCAGGAACAATCATCTGACGAAACAATTACACCTGCCTCACCCCAACCCACACCCTCGAAATAGAGAAGAAGAAATAAATAGCTTTGTTTTGTATACGTTAAACACTGGCTTTTCGGGACATAATTATTGAACTTGGAGAAAGGGGTGTGCATTCCTGAAAGTGCAACTATACTAAAGTAGTCACTGGTTTTAGAAGGCGACGCCGATGTCGCTTTATAGGTAATGTCAGGGCGAAGTCAAATTGATCAAGGTGAGGTTTTGGCTCACATCGCCCGCTGGCTTGAGGCCTGTAACCGGGCTCGGTGGCGCAGTGGTTAAGCCATCGGATTACAGGCTGGTAGGTACAGGATTCGCAGCCCGGTACCAGCTCCCACCCAGAGCGAGTTTTGACGACTCAATGGGTAGGTGTAAGACCACTACACCTTCTCCTCTCTCACTAATCACTAACAACCAACAACTAACCCTCTGTCTTGGACAGCCAGCCCAGATAGCTGAGGTGTGTGCCCAGGACAGCATGTTTGAACCTTAATTGGATATAAGCACGAAAATAAGTTGAAATGAAATGAAATAAAATGATTCCTGTATAATATGCCCGACAGAAGAAATTGCTCTTACATGTCTTCGATGTGGGTAGCGATAGTCACATTATTAACACTTGCTCGCTTGATGCGCCGTCGGTCTAGGATCGATCCCTGTCGGTGGGCCT